>NC_140987.1:225492181-225781923 GCF_052327205.1 Somniosus microcephalus
CCTCCCTCCCCCTCCTCCCCCCGCCCCTCCCTCCCCTCCCCCTCCCCTCCCTCCCCCCGCCATCCCCTCCCCTCCCCCCGCCCTCCCCCTCCCCTCCCCTCCCCCCTCCCCTCCTCCCCTCCCCCTCCCCTCCCCCCTCCCCCTCCCCCTCCCCTCCCCTCCCCTCCCTCTCTCTTCCCTCCCCTCCTCTCCCTCTCTTCCCTCCCCCTCCCCTCCCCCTCCCTCTCTTCCCTCCCCTCCCTCTCTTCCCCCCAGTCGCTCTCTCTCTTCCCCCCAGTCGCTCTCTCTCTTCCCCCAGTCGCTCTCTCTCTTCCCCCCAGTCGCTCTCTCTCTTCCCCCCAGTCGCTCTCTCTCTTCCCCCCCAGTCGCTCTCTCTCTTCCCCCCAGTCGCTCTCTCTCTTCCCCCCAGTCGCTCTCTCTCTTCCCCCCAGTCGCTCTCTCTCTTCCCCCCAGTCGCTCTCTCTCTCTCTCTTCCAACAACAACATGCCCTCAAAAGACCCTCGGCACCGTCGGGCACTTCAGCTAGTCTATCTATATATATAAAGCGGTTCCTTACGTTTTGTCTGTCCGGCTATACGCTCGAAAGTTATAGAGCATACCTACACGTGCGTTACCTCCAAAGAAAGCTTACCATTCCAGGACGGTCGTGAGCGTATTTACTTTTCGGTCGGACAAAAATTGTTCGCGTGTTATTCAAAAAACCTTCAAAATTACGCTCATTATCTGCTAATTAGCATTGATTGACTGATGTCAAGGTTCGACCAATCCTGTGCCGTCACGATTGACCAATCCTACAGTTCAGTCACCTGATGGTTGGCCAATCGGTGCATGTGTGGGCGGGACTAATCGTTTTCATCTCAGGGATCTGGCAGCCATTGCCTCAAGCTAAAAACCCCATTTACTTCCAGCTCAAAATCTGCTAATCCAGCTTCCAAAAAGTTAGTATCTCTTTTAAAAATAACATAAGATTTACCAAAAACATTTTATAAGTACTTTCACTTTCATCTTTCAAGGTATTAAAAGGTACAAATGTTGCCCGGCAGCAGATTGAGAGAGGGACACAGACAGGGCCCAAAAGCCTGGGACTCGATTTAAAATGTTGCCCGGCAGCAGATTCACAGAGGGACACAGAGAGGCCCCAAAGCCTCGCACTCGATTTAAACCGCCCGGCCCAAAACAGCCCTGGCAAAGCCGGGCTCCCCCAGCTAGTATATATATATACGCATACATATATCTACATATATACATTTTTGTTGGTAAAACTTTCTGTATCAGCATATTATAAACATTAATGTTCCTTCCATAAACATGGAGCAATGTTTTCTAAACAAATGTTTACCAAACTTCATACATAGACACAATTCACAATGGGGAACTGTCGTCCAAAGTACAACGATCCACATCCTGACTGGCCAGAACTCTTCCACCTGTTTATAGAATAGAGCAAAATCTTTTCTTTTACGTTCAGGTGACTCTGTTCACAATTACAGCAAGGGAAATACATTTCAACTTCTGATCAAAAGGCATAGTCTGAACTTCAGCGTAAATAAGGCAAGCAATTTAAACTTCATAACATTGATCCTTAAATTGCACACTGGTCCCAACAATCATAACAACAAAGGAATGCCACCAAAGTACAAGAGCGGGTGCAAAGTAACCAAAATATCATCTGTATATGCTCAACATATGTATTTGTCTGAGTGATCCATTGTCAAACTCAACAGTGAGTGCCACCAGGCAGTTCACTCAAAGAGGGATCACAGCTGTAGAACCATAGGCCTAGAAATTGGCCCATTTACCGCCACGAGTTTTTGCCGTGATCCAGTCGAAAAATGGCAGCTGCCACTCTAGCGCCTTTCTCTGGCACGGGACTCGGCTACCACCATTTTGGTGAGGGCCTTAGCACTGCTCTGGATATGTAAATGAAGAGAGGGTGACATTAACATCACCTCAGCGAACTTGGACCTTAGCGCTAAGTTCAGCACTTTTGCCTATCCTACTGATGTCACGCAGTGCTACCCCAGCAGCTGCAGCATGGCTGGTGGAAGGCTGCTGACTTTCAGTGCTGGACACTGCAGATGGCCTTGCTGGTCAACCTTGAGGAGCTGGTGGCTGGGAGTGTGAAATCGAGTGATGGTGTTTCTTCTTCACTCTCCTCTCCCTCTTCTTAGTCACCCACTAGTTGGGCAGGCTGCATTTCTTGGGTGTGTGAAATGAGGAAAGCACAAGGGTGGAGTTGTTGTGAGGGGAGGGCAGGAAAGCAAGAGGTGCATGCGAGAAAGAGGATAATGTATGAGGGTACCAGCATATTGTATTCTTTCACCCCCGCCACTGGCCAAGGGCTCAGCCATGCCCCTGCCAAGAATGGCCAGCACTGTCTCCTCCAAAGAGGTGAGGTGAAGCTAGGAATGGGAGGTGTGCCTCATGTTTGGTACAGATTGTCAGTAGGTGAGTGATGCGGGTGCAGCTGAGGAGTCGGGCATTGAGAAGTGTGTGAGGCTAGTGATGTGGCTTTTGAAGATGCATTCACTGACCTTGACCACTGGTCTGAGGTCAAGAAGCTTCTTTGTGCAGGGTCATAGAGTCATAGAGTCACAGAGTTATACAGCACAGAAAGAGGCTGTTAGATCCATGGTTCAGTGGATAAATAATTACACGGATGCTGTACATAAACAAATAACAGGTCTTTACTGGAGGAGGGTAATCTCTAGACTGGGGTACAGAGGCATGCGCACAGCTTATATACCGGTGTGGTCACTGCCGGTACTACAGTATACAGGAGCTGTAAAAAGTAGTTCTGACTTAAAGCACATACACTACAATTCCTCCCTTTTTAGATCAATAATACCCCCTTAATATTCAAATAACAATTACATTTTTACATGTACAGTCCATTTATAGATTCAGTCTTTGGGGCAGCTTCCTGACCCTTTCGGGATAGCACCTTTCTGGAGGTTCTTGTTCTTGGTGCAGAGGCGATTCTGACCCCCTTTCATCGGGTAGTTCATCGGGTTCCACTGCTACTGGGTCTGAAGTAGATACCACCGGTATGTCGGGTTCATCCCCAGGTACTCGAGACATGGGGTTGATGCATTCCTGTGATGCGAAGATCTGTTTCTGGAAAAACTCGCACTTGTGGCGATTAGCTCGTAGCCCATATTCCTTTAATCTTGCGAGCACCTTCTCCAAGTTAGCGAGGTGATCACCGTCATTTTCGCCCGTGACCAAGATGTCGTCCAAATAACACTGGGTCCCTGGAATCCCTTGCAGGACCTGATCCATCGCCCTTTGCCAGATAGCCGGAGCCGAGGCTACTCCAAACACCAGCCGGTTGTATTGATAGAGACCTTTATGGGTGTTGATCGTAAGGTAATGTTTCGAAGCTTCTTCTACCTCCATTTGCAAGTACGCCTGGGCTAGATCAATTTTGGTGAAGCGTTTACCACCAGATAACGAGGTGAAAATATCCTCAATTCGTGGAAGCGGATATTGCACCGTGTGAAGGACTGGGTTCACTGTCACCTTAAAATCCACACAGATGCGGACCTTCTTTGGTTCCCCAGACATATTACTCAACGACCTCTTCATTACAGGAACGATGGGTGTAGCCCACTCGCTCCAGTCCACTTCGGACAGTACTCCTGAACGTTCCAACCCTTCCAGCTCCGCTTCAACCGCTGGTCTGATCACATAAGGCACTGGTCTGGCCTTCAGAAACTTTGGGCTTGCATTATCCTCTATTTTAATTGTTGCTGTTATTCCTTTTAGTGTTCCTAGTCCCTCCTGGAACACTTCTTTTGCGTCAGTTAGCATTTTTGACAGTCGACCAGGTGTGACGTCGTCATCCTTTTTGGCCTCCACCCTCAGTGCCTGTATGGAATGCCAATCTAAATGTATCTTCCGGATCCATTCACGTCCTAGCAGTGGTGGTCCTCCATTTGGCAATACATATATATCCATTTTAGGTATTTCCTGACCTTTATATGTCACTTTCACCCTTATTTTTCCTTTGGGGTAGACTTTTTGCCCCGTATACGTCTTCAAGTCAATCTCTGTAGCTTTCAAGGGTATGTGTGAAAATAGCCGCTTGTAGTCTCTTTGATTTATGACTGTTAGAGCTGACCCTGTGTCCAATTCCATTTCCACTTGGACTCCGTCTATCTTGAGTGTAACCCAGATAGTCTGGTGATCCTCCATTTCGGTTACATTATATAGTTTCAGACAACCCAGCTCCTTGCTTCCGGAGTCTGTGTCACTTTTCTGTTCGTCTGAACCACTGTCCATCACCTGGTGTTCCTTTTTGTACTTCTCCTGTGGAGATTTCTTACTGTTGGTTTTCTTCCCAGACCTGCAGACTCTTGCTATGTGTCCTGCTTTCCCACACTGTCTGCACACTTGGTCCTTGAACCAACAATCTTTCTGGTCATGTGTTGTTCTGCCGCAGCGATAGCACTTCCCTGTTCCATAGGTCATTTCATTGGTGCCATATTCTTGCGGTCTCCGTTGTATCTCTGCAGCGCCCCTTGCGGCTGCTTCGTGTGATACTGCCATACTGAAAGCTTTGTCCAGCGTAAGGTCCTTTTCTGATAGAAGCCGTTTCTGGGTTCCTTCACTTTGTAGCCCACACACAAACTTGTCCCTTAACGTGTCTGCTAGTCCCGCTCCAAACTGGCAGTATTTCGATAGCTTGCGCAGTTCCGTTAGGTACTCAGCATTGCTTTCGTCTTTGTGTTGGTTCCTTTTATGGAACTTAAATCGTTCTGCTATCAGCAGCGGTGTGGGGTTTAAGTGGTCCTGTAGGATTTCTACTATACTTCCAAAATTCTTGTTTACCAGCTTCTCTGGGGTTATTAGATTTTGCAGTAACCCATAAGTTTTTGCACCCATGGAATTTAACAGAACCAGTGCTTTATTAGCATCTGACACTTCATTCGCCCTGCAGTACACCTCAATACGTTCCACATATGTCGCCCAATCTTCGACTTCATTGTCGAACGCAGAGATACTGCCACTCTTCGGCATCCTTGGTTGTGCGTTAACTATCACCAATGGCACCTCCCGCGCTTCCCCTTCTTCTCCGCTGGCACAAATGGCGTCTCCCGCACTTTCCTTCCTTCCCGTGCTCGCCCGTCTTCTCCGCTGCAGCTTAATGGCGTCTCCCCTTGCTTCGCCCCGCGGACCCTGATCAGCCCGTGATCTCTGGCTGTGCTCTGCGCGTTCCTCTCTTGATATTTGTCGACGCCGCTCAGTCTAGAACCCGGCTGTTTCTTACCCTCTCTCTCTCCGGTTTTCCGTATTTTTCCTCGACGCCGCTCGGTGATCAACCCCCGGCTGCGCCCTGCTCTCTTCACCCTCTTTCTTACCCCATCGACGCTGCCCGGCTCTCTCTCTCTGCCGTCGGTCGGCTCCAGCCGCCGCTGCTCGGGAAGGGTCTGCTCTGGACCTGTCGTCGGTCTCTTACTGCTCGTTGTGGCTGGGGAACCAAGCCCGGCTCTCCACAGCCTCCCCAGCGAAGTTGGATCTCTGCCTGACTGCTGGGCGGTTGCTTGCGGTCAACGCCCGTGTTCCTGGACTCGACTATTTTTTTTTTTAATGTTGCAGGTAGATTCGCATCAACACTCATCGCCAATGTTAGATCCGTGGTTCAGTGGATAAATAATTACACGGATGCTGTACATAAACAAATAACAGGTCTTTACTGGAGGAGGGTAATCTCTAGACTGGGGTACAGAGGCTTGCGCACAGCTTATATACCGGTGTGGTCACTGCCGGTACTACAGTATGCAGGAGCTGTAAAAAGTAGTTCTGACTTAAAGTACATACACTACAGAGGCCCCTCGGCCCATCGTGTCCGCGCCGGCCATCAAGCCCTATCTATTCTAATCCCATTTTCCAGCACTTGGTCCATAGCCTTGTATGCTATGGCATTTCAAGTGCTCATCTAAATGCTTCTTGAATGTTGTGCGGGTTCCTGCCTCTACCACCCTTTCAGGCAGTGAGTTCCAGATTCCAACCACCCTCTGGGTGAAATTTTTTTTCCTCAAATCCCCTCTAAACCTCCTGCCCCTTACCTTGAAAGTATGCCCCCTGGTTGTTGACCCCTCTACTAAGGGGAAAAGTTCCTTTCTATCGACCCTATCTATGCCCCTCATAATTTTGGACACCTCAATCAGGTCCTCCCTCTGCCTTCTCTGCTCTAAGGAAAACAACCCCAGCCTGTCCAGTCTCTCTGAAGCGCTCCAGCCCAGGTAACATCCTGGTGAATCTCCTCCGCACCCTCTCCAATGCAATCACATCCTTCCTATAGTGTGGCGACCAGAACTGCACACAGTATTCCAGCTATGGCCTAACTAGCGTCTTGTACAGCTCCATCATAACCTCCCTGCTCTTATATTCTATGCCTCGGCTAATGAGGGCAAGTATCCCATATGCCTTTTTAACCACCTTATCTACCTGTCCTGCTGCTTTCAGGGATCTATGTACATGCACACTAAGGTCCCTCTGATCCTCTGTCCTTCCTAGGGTCCTACCATTCATTGTGTATTCCCTTGCCTTGTTAGTCCTCCCAAAATGCATCACCTCACACTTTTCAGGTTAAATTCCATTTGCCACTGTTCTGCCCATCTGACCAACCCGCCTATATCATCCTGTAGCCTGAGGCTTCCCTCCTCGCTATTTACCGCTCCACCAATTTTCGTGTCATTTGCAAACTTACTGATCATACCTCCTACATTCATATCTACATCATTAATGTACACTATAAACAGCAAGGGACCCAGCACCGATCCCTGTGGTACACCACTGGACACAGGCTTCCAGTCACAAAAACAACCTTCAACCATCACCCTCTGCCTCCTGCCATGAAGCCAATTTTGGAACCAATGTGCCAAATTGCCCTGGATCCCATGGGCTCTTACCTTCTTGATCAGTCTCCCATGCGGGACTTTGTCAAAAGCCTTACTGAAGTCCATGTAGACTACATCAACTGCACTACCCTCATCCACACACCTAGTCACCCCCTCGAAAAATTCAATCAAATTGGTTAGACACGATCTCCCCCTGACAAAGCCATGCTGACTATCCTTGATTAATCCTTGCCTCTCCAAAGTGGAGACTAATTCTGTCCCTCAGAATTTTTTCCAATAATTTCCCCACCACTGATGTTAGGCTCACTGGCCTGTAATTCCCTGGTTTATCCCTACTACCCTTCTTGAATAATGGTACTACATTAGCTGTCCTCCTGTCCTCTGGCACCTCCCCTGTGGCCAGATAAGTTCTGAAAATTTGTGTCAGAACCCCTGCAATCTCCTCCTTTGCCTCACACAGCAGCCTGGGATACATCTTGTGGTGTATGTGCCTTTAAGAGCCCCTGTGTACTCTAATGCCGGTAGTGGCCACTCGGGCTATATAAGCCTGTATTGTGTCTTGTATCTTTTAGTTCACCTCCAGACTTAGTTCAGTAAACACCTGTTAAACCAACTCCTGCATTCCGTGTCTCCATTAACACACGGATACAACAGTGGCGACGAATTGGAAACGGACTTACCTGCAATTCGGCAGCACCTCAAGGAGATCGATTCCTCAGACGAAAGTCGAAGAAAAAAAAAAAGGAAAAAACTGTGGTTTCATCAGCTAGCCGGGCTGGTGGCAGGTACTGCAATAATCCTTCCTGGGCGGGGGCTGGGGCTCGATCAGCTGGCTCTGCAACGGGGCCGAGCAGCGAAGGCGGAGGCAAACAGAGACGGAGGGTGGAGCACTCGGGAGACGGCCAGCGCTGCAAAGCAGGTCGGCGTTCGGACCAAGCAGAGGGAGGGAAAAGTCCCAGAGAGTCCGATGGGAACGAGTCTCCAACTATTAAAAATATCTGTATAAATAAAAACCGCGGAGAACAGCGTTGTCAGCAGCGGCAGCGGCGGGAAAACGCGGGAGGCGCCATTTTTTCTCGGCAGGGAAGAAAGGAAAGCGCGGGAGGCGTCATTTTTTTTCAGGATGCCTAAGACTGGCAATATTACTGCTTTCGATAGTGATGTAGAGGATTGGACCACATATGTGGAAAGAGTGGAGGTATATTGCACAGCGAATGAAATAGAGGATGATAAAAAGGCATCGGTACTTCTAAATCTAATGGGCGCAAGGACATACGAGCTGTTACGAAACTTAATCACTCCAGCCAAACCGATGGACAAGAATTTTAAGGAGATTGTTGATACCCTACAGGGGCACTTAAACCCAACACCACTGCTGATAGCGGAACGATTCAAATTCTTCAGGAGGAATCCGCACAAGAATGAAAGTAACGCTGATTACCTCACCGAATTAAGGAAGCTATCAAAGCACTGCCAATTCGGGGCAGGACTGGCAGATTCTCTTCGAGACAAATTCGTCTGCAGTCTCCTAAGTGAAGGAACACAGAAAAGGCTACTTTCTGAGAAAGATTTAACACTGGACAAGGCTTTCAGTGTAGCTGTATCATACGAAGCAGCAGCAAGAGGAGCTGCAGGGATACAGCAAAAGCCACAGGACTTTGGCACCCATGAAATGACACAGGGTTTCGAGAGATGTTATCGCTGCGGCAGATCCACCCATGACCAGAGGGACTGCTGGTTCAAGGACAAAGCATGCAGGCAATGCGGAAAGATGGGACACATTGCACGGGTATGCCGATCTGGAAACAAAAAATCCACTGACAGAAAAAAAATCAATAAGGAAAAGTACAGAAAGGTACAAATGATGACGGACAGTAGCTCCGAAGACCAGAAGAGCGATAGCGACTCCGGAAACAAGAGACTAAGCTGTCTCAAATTACATAATGTAATTGCCAAAGAAGATTACCAGACCATTTGGGTTACCCTCACGATAGCGGGGTCCCCAGTTAAAATGGAGCTAGATACAGGATCAGCTCTGACCGCCATAAGTCGACGGGATTACGAGCGGCTATTTCCGCATATAGCTTTGAAAGACTCATCCATTATCTTGAAAACATATACGGGGCAGAAAGTATACCCCAGAGGGAAAATAAGGGTGCCTGTTGTATACAACAGCAAGGAAATACAGAAGTTGTATTTATACGTTCTGCAAGATGGTGATCCACCGCTGTTGGGACGTGAATGGATCAGGAAGATACGTTTAGACTGGCACTCCATTCAGGCACTGACGGTGACCAGTAAGAAAAAAAATGATGATGACGTCATACCTGAACGATTAAAAGACATCTTGGCCAACGCCAAAGAAGTGTTTCAACAGGAACTAGGAACCTTGAAAGGCGTCACCGCCTCAATAAAAGTGGAAGATGCGGCAATTCCCAAGTTTTTTAAGGCAAGGCCGGTGCAATGCGCAATTCGTCCAGCAGTCGAGGCAGAGCTGGAGAATTTGGAAAAGGCAGGCGTGTTATCCAAGATAGATTGGAGCGAGTGGGCAACACCCATTGTCCCGGTCATGAAGAAAACGTTGAATAATGATAAATCTGAAGAACAGAGAAAAATTCACATCTGTGGGGACTTCAAGGTGACTGTAAACCCGGTCCTTCACACGGTACAGTATCCTCTTCCGAGGATAGAAGATATTTTCGCCTCACTATCCGGAGGGAAACGTTTCACCAAAATTGACTTGGCACAGGCATATCTACAGGTGGAGGTTGAGGAGGCCTCTAAAAAGTATCTCACGATAAACACACACAAAGGCCTGTACCAGTACAATCGACTGGTTTTCGGAGTAGCATCAGCTCCAGCTATCTGGCAAAGCGCTATGGAGCGAGTCCTGCAAGGGATTCCGGGGACTCAATGCTACCTACACGACATCCTTGTAACAGGAGAAAACGACAATGAGCACTTTGCCAATTTGCAGCAGGTGCTCACTAGGCTGAGAGAATGGGGCCTACGAGCAAATCGCCCCAAGTGTGAATTTTTCCACAAACAAATATCATATTGTGGCCACATAATTAACAAAGAAGGGTTGCATAAGTCACCTGAAAAAATTGAAGCGGTCATAAAAGCCCCAGCACCTGAAAATATCTCACAATTAAGGTCGTTCCTGGGATTGATAAATTACTATCATAAATTTTACCGAACTTGTCAACTGTTCTGCACCCTCTTAACGCACTTCTACAAACGGGAGTAATTCGGAAATGGAGCGAAGACTGTAAACGTGCCTTCCATAAATGCAAAGGCTTGATCACGTCCAAGGAAGTTTTGGCTCATTACAACCCATCACTGCCAATCAGACTGGCGTGCGATGCATCCCCTTACGGCGTAGGAGCGGTATTATCGCATAGATTCCCTGATGGCTCGGAGCGGCCGATAGCTTTTGCGTCACGCTCATTGAACTCAGCTGAGCGTAACTTTGCCCAGATCGACAGGGAAGCACTCAGCCTGATATGGGGAGTGAAGAAATTCAACCATTACCCACACGGACAAAAATTTACCTTGTTGACTGACCATCAACCCCTCGTCTCCATATTCAACCCTAAAAAGGGCATTCCCATTATGACAGCGCAAAGGCTACAGAGGTGGTCCCTTTTCCTAGGGGCACACCAATATGACATAGAATACAAAGGATCAAAACAGCATGGAAATGCTGACGGTTTATCGCGTCTACCGTTGCCAACGGTAGAAGAGGCACCTACAGTGGACCCAGTGGAGATGTTCCACTCAACCATAGTGGAATGTCTACCAGTAACAAGTTCTACCATTGAAACGGAAACGAGAAATGACCCGACTCTCTCACGAGTCTACGATTTAACGGTGAAGGGATGGCCAGCACATGGAGAACCACTGTTGCCAGCATTCTCGCAAAGAAGAGAACAGCTGTCAGTGTGCCGAGGAACCTTGATGTGTGGATCCAGAGTGGTGATTCCACCCAAACTCCAGGATAAAGTGCTAAAGGAGCTTCACGAGGGGCATCTGGGTGGAGTGAAAATGAAGAACCTAGCCAGAGCGTTTGTGTGCTGGCCAGGTATCGATGGAGACATCGAAGAAATGACCAAGGGCTGTCTAGGATGCCAGAAGGTCCAAAACGCCCCTCCAGAAGCCCCTCTACATCCATGGGAGTGGCCCTCATCTCCATGGCAAAGGGTACACATCGACTTTGCTGGTCCATTTATGGACTCAATGTTCTTAATCGCGGTTGATGCACACTCCAAGTGGCCGGAGGTAATAAAGATGTCCTCCACCACCACGGAAAAAACCATCACGGTATTAAGGACCATATTTGCCAGGAATGGGCAGCCTGAACAGATCTGTTCTGATAATGGACCGCAATTTGTGTCCGAAGAATTCAGGAAGTTCTTAAAAAAACAATGGGGTTAAGCACTACACGTCCGCCCCATACCATCCCGCCACCAATGGATTGGCTGAAAGTTTTGTCCAGACCTTCAAGAAGGCCATAAAGGCCATGGGTAATGAAGACATAAAAATACAGCATAAGGTAGATAACTTCTTGTTTGCATACAGGAATGCAACACATGTGGTTACAAACCAAACTCCCGCCATGATGTTTTTCAATAGAAGACTAAGATGCCGGCTGGATTTGATCAAGCCAAACATCAGAAGGGACGTAGAGAACCGGCAATTTCAAGGCATGAATGAAAGGCCAACTAGAACCTTCCAGATAGGTCAACAAGTTTTGGCCCGGGACTACCGTACCGAGAAATGGCAGCCTGGAACTATTTGCACACGACTAGGACCATTGATGTATACCGTGGACATTGGAGAAAGCATAATAAGGCGCCATGCTGACCAGATCATAGAGTCATCAGAAAAGGGACAACCTACACCACAACTCTATATGCCTAGTGATGAAGCAGAGATACCCATAGTATCTACCTCCGATCCGGTGATACTGGAACCAGATGAACCCGACACTGGCATTCAAGCCGAATCGACCTTGCCAAAAGAACCTACTACACCACCGAAAACTACTACACCACCGAGGCGTTATCCGGACCGAGTCAGGAAGCCTCCAGAGAGACTAACTTATAATTGATTAACTGCAGCAAATGTGTAGATTATTGTTCTTGTAAACATGTTAATTAATGATTACTTAAAAATGCTATGTACTGGTTGTCTAGAAGGGGAGGAATTGTGGTGTATGTGCCTTTAAGTGCCCCTGTGTACTGTAATGCCGGTAGTGGCCACTCGGGCTATATAAGCCTGTATAGTGTCTTGTATCTTTTAGTTCACCTCCAGACTTTGTTCAGTAAACACCTGTTAAACCAACTCCTGCATTCCGTGTCTCCATTAACACATGGATACAACACATCTCGTCTGGGCCTGGGGATTTATCCACTTTGAAGCCCGCTAAAACCATTAGTATCTCCTCCCGCTCAATGCTAATTTGTTCAAGTCTATCACAATCCCCCTGCCTGATTTCTATGCCTACATCGTCCTTCTCCATAGTGAACACAGATGCAAAATATTCATTTAAAACCTCACCCACATCTTCCGGCTCTACACAAGGATTGCCACTTTGGTCCCTAATGGGCCCTACACTTTCCCTGTTTATCCTCTTGCCCTTAATATACTTATAAAACACCTTGGGATTTTCCTTTATTTTGTTCGCCAGTGTTTTTTCATGCCCCCTCTTCGCTCTCCTAATTTCTTTTTTAAGTACCCCCCTGCACTTTCTATACTCCTCTAGGGCTTCCACTGTTTTTAGTCCTTTGTATCTGCCAAAAGCCTCCCTTTTTTTCCTAATCCATTCTTGTATATCCCTTGACATCCAGGGTTCCCTGGACTTGTTGGTCCCACCCTTGACCTTTACGGGAACATGTTGACGCTGTACTCTCTCTATTTCCTTTCTGAATGACTCCAACTGCTCTGATGTGGATTTTCATACAAATAGCTGATCCCAGTTCACTTTGGCCAGACCCTGCCTTATCATATTAAAATCGGCCTTCCCCCAATTTAGAACCTTTACATCCGATCCATCTTTGTCCTTTTCCATGACTACCTTAAATCTCACCGAATTATGGTCACTGTCACCAAAATGCTCTCCTACTGACACTTCTACCACTTGCCCAGCTACATTCCCTAGAATTAGGTCCAGTACTGCCCCTTCTCTTGTAGGACTTTCTACATGCTGGCTCAAAAAGCTCTCCTGGATGCACTTTAAGAATTCCGCACCCTCTAAGCCTTTCACACTCTGACCATCCCAGTTAATACTGGGGAAGTTGAAATCCCCTACTATTATTACTCTACTATTTCTACACTTCTCTGAGATTTGCCTACATATCTGTTCCTCTATCTCCCCCTGACTTTTTGTTTTTAAGTTCTACCCATATGGCCTCATTAGAGGAACCTGTTAATATATCATCCCTCCTTTCAGCAGTAATTGACTCCTTGATTAATATTGCAATACCCCCTCCTCTTTTGCACCCCCCTCTGTCTTGCCTGAAGATTCTATACCCTGGAATATTGAGCTGCCAGTCCTGCCCCTCCCTCAACCATGCCTCTGTGATAGCAACAATATCATACTCCCATGTGTTCATCAACACCTTCAAATCATCTGCCTTACTCGCAAGACTCCTTGCATTAAAATAAATGCCACCCAGCCTTGCCAAACTCCCTTGTGCCATTACATATTTGCTCTGCCTTGCAGACTGACTTGTTTTTTCTCTATATTTGGCTGTGCCTCACCCCCCACTATAGCTCCACTCCGTATCCCATCTCCCCTGCCAAGTTAGTTTAAACACCCCCAACAGCACGAGCAAACCTCCCCGCAAGGATGTTGGTCCCGTCCAACTTGTACAGGTCCCACCTTCCCCAGAAACAGACCCAGCGATCCAGGAAACTAAAGCCCTCCCTCCTGCACCAACTCTTTAGCCACACATTCATCTGCTCTATCCTCCTATTCCTATACTCACTAGCACGTGGCACCGGGAGTAATCCAGAGATTACAACCTTTGAGGTCCTGCTTTTTAATCTGCTACCTAGCTCCCTAAATTCTTGTTGCAGGACCTCATCCCTCTTTCTACCTATGTCGTTGCTACCAATGACTGTTCGCCCTCCCTCTTCAGAATGCCCTGCAGCCGTTCAGTGACATCCTTGACCTTGGCACCAGGGAGGCAACATACCATCCTGGAGTCACATCTGCAGCCGCAGAAACGCCGGTCTGCACACCTCACTATTGAGTCTCCTACCACTATTGCCCTTCCACTCTTACTCCTCCTCGCTTGTGCAGCTGAGCCACCCACAGTGACGTGAACTTGGCTCTGGCTGCACTCCCCAGAGGAACCGACACTGTTTTCCAACACAGAAAAATGTTTTTTTGAGTGAGATGCACTCTGGGGATTTCCTGACTACCTGCCTGCCCCCTTCTTCTGACTGGCTGTCTCCCATTCCCTCTCTGAGTGCACTTTCTTAAGCTGTGGGGTGACCACGTCTAAAAACGTGCTATCCATGTAACTCTCAGCCTCACGGATACACTGCAGTGCCTCCAGCTGACACGCGAGCTCCCAAAACCGGATCTCAAGTTGGCCAAACCGTTGGCTCTTACTGCACATGTGGTCATCCTGACCACAAGAAGCATCTAGGAATTCCCACATGCTGCAGGCCGTGCAACGCACGGACTGAGGTCCCCGTCATACTTTTAATTAAACACTCTTACCTCACATTTAAACTCTTGGATTCTCGCTCTCCCGAATTACCTTAACTATGAACTACCTTAAAAGAAATAGACTTAAAATTGAAGAGAAAAGAAAAGCACTCACCCGCTACTCATCAATCAATGGAGCCAGGTCATGGGGGCAAAACTGCCTTGGTAATGTGGTCCCACATCATTCTTTCTGGAAGTCCACCTGGCCCCTGTGGGCAGAGGACCTCTCTTGCAGTGTTGACCCCCTGCACAAAGCTGGAGTGCTGCATGTGAGAACCTGGGTGCCCTTTCCCTGGCTTGCTGATCCATTTGTGTTAGTGCTGAAGCACCATTCCCATTTTTTACATGTGTAAGGGAGTTCATCTTGAAGTACTGAAGACTCCCATTTGGGAATTCTTTTTAATGTTAAATTTTTTTCAGAAGGCAGTTGAGCTGTAAGGGCTACAAACTGCATATTTTTACATCATTTTTATTTTTTCCATTTCAGAAGGCATTGCCCTTTTAAGAAAATGACAATGCATTGTCCTTTTAAGAATCCCACAATACTTTGTGATAATCACAGCCTTGCTTTCAGAGGATGTTGAAGCAGCAATGCTGCTTGGGCACGCCCCATTGGAGCCCCCTGCCGGGCTCGACATCACCAGGACGGCATTACACCGTGAGCTTAGCTCTGGCCAAATGATAATTAGTCCCCAGTGCCAATTTTTCGATCCTGCTAGTGCCACCATTTTCAGCGGGCATTAACCCATGGCTACAGTGGCACCGGCAGCTTTTGTGGCAGCCACAAATTTCTAGGCCATAGAATCTTACAACATAGGAGGAGGCCATTCTGCCCATCGTGTCTGTGCCGGCTCTTTGGTAGAGCTATCCAATTAGTCCCACTCCCCTGCTCTTTCACCATAGCCTTGCAATTTTTTCCTTTTCAAGTATTTATCCAATTCTCATTCGAAAGTTATTGCTGAATCTGCTTCCATTACCCTTTCATGGTGTGGAGATGCCGGAGTTGGACTGGGGTGGACAAATGTAAGAAGTCACACAACACCAGGTTATAGTCCAACAGTTTTATTTGAAATCACAAGCTTTTGGAGCGCTGCTCCTTCGTCAGGTGAAGTGGAGAGATGCATAAAAACACAACTTATATAGTCAGAGAATAATGTCAGATGTTTACAGGTAATCTTTCTAACTGCCATTTATCACACCTCGGCAGAGAGATAATCACGGCAATCGAAGGTGTAAATGGTGTCCAAACAGGTCAGTCAGGAAAACATTACATCAAAGAGCAATGAGGTGGGGTCACAAGGGGTCAAATGTTGCAGATGCTGGGGTCTGTATGAAAAACAAAAAAACAGACAAAAAACATTTTTTTTGCTGGAAATCACAGCAGGTCCAGCCACATCTGTGTGGAGAGAACAAGCCAACGACGACTCGAGTCTGGATGACCCTACGTCAGGTGGGGTTACATGTAGCGTGACATGACCCAAGATCCCGGTTCAGGCCGTCCTCATGGGTGCGGAGCTTGGCTATCAGTTTCTGCTCGATGATTTTGCGTTGTCGTGTGTCTCAAAGGCCGCCTTGGAGAATGCTTACCCGAAGATCGGAGGCTCAATGTCCTTGACTGCTGAAGTGTTCCCCGACTGGGAGGGAACACTCCTGCCTGGCAATTGTTGCACGGTGTCCGTTCATCCGTTGTCGCAGTGTCTGCATGGTCTCGCCGATGTACCATGCTCCGGGGCATCCTTTCCTGCAACGCATGAGGTAGACAACGTTGGCCGAGTCACATGAGTATGTACCATGTACCTGGTGGGTGGTGTCCTCACGTGTGATGATGGTATCTGTGTTGATGATCTGGCATGTCTTGCAGAGGTTGCTGTGGCAGGGTTGTGTGGTGTCGTGGTTGCTGTTCTCCTGAAAGCTGGGTAATTTGCTGCGAACGATGGTCTGTTTGAGGTTAGGCGGCTGTTTGAAAGCGAGTAGTGGAGGCGTGGGGATGGCCTTAGCGAGGTGTTCGTTGTCATCGATGACATGTTGAAGGCTGCGAAGAACATGGCGTAGTTTCTCCGCTCCGATGGACACCTACAGACGCTGAAAGACGCCCTCGTAAGAACGGGATATGACGCTCGACTCGTCGATCGACAGTTCCGACGGGCCACAGCGAAAAATCGCATAGACCTCCTCAGAAGACAAACACGGGACACAACCAACAGAGTACCCTTCGTCGTCCAGTACTTCCCCGGAGTGGAGAAACTACGCCATGTTCTTCGCAGCCTTCAACATGTCATCGATGACGACGAACACCTCGCTAAGGCCATCCCCACGCCTCCACTACTCGCCTTCAAGCAGCCGCCTAACCTCAAACAGACCATCGTTCGCAGCAAATTACCCAGCTTTCAGGAGAACAGCGACCACGACACCACACAACCCTGCCACAGCAACCTCTGCAAGACATGCCAGATCATCAACACAGATACCATCATCACACATGAGGACACCACCCACCAGGTACATGGTACATACTCATGTGACTCGGCCAATGTTGTCTACCTCATACGTTGCAGGAAAGGATGCCCCGGAACATGGTACATCGGCGAGACCATGCAGACACTGCGACAACGGATGAACGGACACCGTGCAACAATCGCCAGGCAGGAGTGTTCCCTCCCAGTCGGGGAACACTTCAGCAGTCAAGGACATTCAGCCTCCGATCTTCGGGTAAGCATTCTCCAAGGCGGCCTTCGAGACACACGACAACGCAAAATCATCGAGCAGAAACTGATAGCCAAGTTCCGCACCCATGAGGACGGCCTGAACCGGGATCTTGGGTTCATGTCACGCTACATGTAACCCCACCTGACGTAGGGTCATCCAGACTCGAGTCGTCGTTGGCTTGTTCTCTCCACACAGATGCGGCCGGACCTGCAGTGATTTCCAGCAAAAAAATGTTTTTTGTCTGTTTTTTTGTTTTTCATACAGACCCCAGCATCTGCAACATTTGACCCCTTGTGACCCCACCTCATTGCTCCTTGATGTAATGTTTTCCTGACTGACCTGTTTGGACACCATTTACACCTTTGATTGCTGTGATTATCTCTCTGTCGAGGTGTGATAAATGGCAGTTGGAAAGATTACCTGTAAACATCTGACATCATTCACTGACTATATAAGCTGTGTTTTTATGCATCTCTCCACTTCACCTGACGAAGGAGCAGCGCTCCGAAAGCTTGTGATTTCAAATAAAACTGTTCGACTATAACCTGGTGTTGTGTGACTTCTTACAATTACCCTTTCAGACAGTGCATTCCAGATCATAACAACTTGCTGCGTAAAAAAAAAATCTCATCATCCCCCTGTTTTTTGCCAGCCCTCCTGGCAGTGGAAACTATTTCTCCCTATTATTTTATCAAAGCCCCTCAGCTATTAAATTTCCCCTTAACTTTCTCTGCTCTAAATAGAACAATCCCAGCTTCTCTAATCTCTCCACATAATTGAAGTCCCTCGTCCCTGGTATCATTCTAGCTAAACCCAATCCTGTCCTTATCTAATCTCCACACATGCACTTTCCCGTTGGGGTCACTGGACACAAACCATCAGCAGGAACCCTGGCGAATTTCCCCCTTATTAAACCAAGGTCGCATTAAGACCTCATTAGGTACGGATTCGATTGACGTCTGTGTTGCATTGAAGATTTAAATGACCCTGAAAGGAGGTGAACAAAAGCACAAAGTGCAAATAGCATTTTTCTGCTGCAACTGTAGGATTCAGATATGTCTTAAATTCCCCCCCAAATATATATTAAGAACAATCACTGATGCACCTGTTGACTTTGTTGGTAGATGAAACCTACTCACCCTATACACTGTAGTAATAATGTGGTTACTTCATGCTCTGCAGCCACATACAATATTTTTCCTCATAATTGTTGAACAGTGCTAAGCAACAAATAGAGAATTTATTACATGGGAACAAGTAGTAGGCCATTCAAACCCTCAAGCCTAAGTTTTTTGAAGTGTAGCCATTGTTGTAATGTATGAAATGAGGCAACCAATTTGCACACAGCAGGGTCCCACAAACAGAAGTGCGATACATGACCAGATAATCTGTTTGGTTAAAGGATAAATATCGGCCAGGACATCAAGGAGGCCTCCCTTGCTCTTTTTCGAAATAGTGCCATAGGGCGCAAATTGGCTGTAGCGATTCCTACATTACAACAATGACCTCACTTCATCAGTACTTAATTGGTTGCACAATTCTTTGGAATGCCCTGAGGTTGTCAAAGGTGTTATATAAATGCAAGTACTTTCTTTATTGCACTCATCCATCTGCTATTTTGATGAAATCCTTAAACCCATTTAAAATAAACAGGTTAAAACCTTTTGTCCTCTAATATCAACAACAGTAATTTCAAACCTTTAATAAATTTATGAACTTATCAGACTTTCTAACAGTAATAGCTGTGACTGCGAAATGCTAAGTAACTTTGTTTTAACATCAGTAACAGGAACTGCACTTTCCAACTCACCTAATACGAGTCCCAATGACGCCAGAACTGATTACACACCCAATCATACATGAGCGAGTAAAGGGCATTTTGAAATCTCTCAGTAAAAGTCATCTTATCAGAAAACTCTGGCAGAACAGCAGGTATATAGGAAGGAGGAGCTGGGATTTGTCCACACAGCCTCTCCACTGAAAAACCTGGAGTGAATCTCAGAGTGAAGATGAAGGGAATTCCCAGCTTCACAGCCAGAAGATCAGCACAAGGATGAACAGGGTCAGACAACAGAACGTTAAACTTTGATTCTTGCAGTTTTTGCATCAGTTTGTGGTTCTTTATTATTCCATCACAGATTTGTCTGCTCAGTTTTATTCCAGTTTCCATGATCGCTGGGAATTCTTTGTACCCGCCCCAGTAGGATAAATGAGGTTTCTCGTACATCCAGAATTCCGTCGAATGCTTCAAAAAATCTCTGTATTTCTCACTGGTAAACGGTACTTGAAATACTTCAAATGTCATGGGTGAGGGCTCAGAATAGTTTAGGTAAAGTGTAGCTGTATGTACAGCCACAGTAACGTTATGACCCCTCTCGATCAGCTCCTCAATGACGGGGTTTAAATTAATCCAGTGACTGCCTTCTGCAGGCCAGATCAGCACATTCTCACTAGTAGCTGTTGTGTATGTAATAGGTATGTTACTTTAAACCTATGGCCAGGGCAGTACTACTTTGTAGGGCGTAGTGATACCATAGTACCACTCCTGGCCATAGGGGTATAAATAGTACTGTGGGTACTGATCTCCCCTCAGTTTCCCGCCTGTTGGTATTAAGTAAAGACCTACGTTGAATCTTCCAAGCTGTCTCGTCATTATTGCATTAAGTATAGACACATACTTTATACTGGCGACGAGAAAGGTTCAAACTCACCAGTACACGGTGCAACAAAGGAACGGTAGCAGTACGGAGAGAGAAGGAGAGAGGCTTCTTACCAGCCAGCCTGCAGAGTCCAGCGTCGACCGAAGGAGGCCGCCCAGCACTCCGGGTTCGGGAGGAGCGGCAGCAACGGAGCGAGAGAGAGAGGTTTCCAGCGGAGGCTGCGGCAGCTGAGAGAAGAGGCTGAACGGGCGCTCCAGCCACGGGGCAAAAGTCCACCCAGGGCCAGGTAAACTGAAATCCTTCCCGGGGATAACGGGAGCTGCAAGGGCCAAAAATAACGACGCTGGAGAGAGGTCGTTGACAGCACAGGGAGAAAAGGCGGGAAAAACGCCATCTAGTGGAGAAAGCGGGAAAAGATTTTTTTCTTCTCTTCAAAAGTTTCAAATGGCTAAAGAAGGTTGTTTGTCAGCATTTGTTGAGGACACAGATGAGTGGGATGCCTATATCGAAAGGCATGAACTTTATTGCATAGTAAACAAGGTGGAAGATGACCAAAAGGTAGCAACCTTATTAAATTTTATGGGGGCAAAAACATACGGTCTGCTGAGGAATCTTCTTACTCCAGAAGAGCCAGCAGACAAAACGTACGCCCAAATTGTTGATACGTTAAGGGAACATTTAAACCCTAAGCCACCATTTATAGCGGAAAGGTACCACTTCTACAGACGCGACCAAAGGAATGATGAGTCGCAGGCAGCCTATTTAGCTGAGCTCAGAAGGTTGTCCAAACATTGGCAGTTTGGAGCCATATTGGCGGACGCGATCAGAGACAGATTTGTCTGTGGCATGTTAAATGAGAATACATGTAAACGGTTGCTAGCCAAGAAACAGCTCAGCCTAGATCAGGCGATTGAAATAGCATCTTCCCACGAAGCAGCAGCACAGGGTGCTGCTCAAATACGACAAAACACAACCGGCTATGACACCCATGAGGTGACATTTCACAAGGGTAAATGCTACCGTTGTGGCAAAACCACCCACGACCAAAGTAATTGTTGGTTTCATGATAAAATATGCCGGCAGTGTGGGAAAAAGGGGCATATAGCGAAAGTTTGTCGGTCTGGTACGAAACCCAATCGTGGGGGCAATCCGAGCAGTACCAAGGCAAGGACAAAAATACATAACATGTCTGACAGTAGCTCAGACGAGTCACAGGAAGGCACAAAAGCAGAGCCTAAAGGTCTGGGATGTCTCAAGTTATATGGTGTAGACAAAACGGAGGACCACAGCACAATGTGGGTTAAAATGAAGGTAGCAGGCGTTGAAGTTAATATGGAGCTGGACACGGGTTCAGCCCTATCAGTAATTAATGAACAAGATTATAACAGGCTGTTCAAACGCATTCTCTTAAAGGATACGGAAATTAAATTAAAAACATATGCGGGACAAAAAGTTTACCCGAAGGGAAAAATGCAAGTAACAGTTAAATACAACGGCAGAAAAGTGCCAGGACTTTATTTATACGTCCTACCAAACGGTGGACCACCACTTTTGGGTAGGGAATGGATAAGAAAAATCCATTTCGACTGGAAGTCGATACATGAGTTAAAAGTAGAGACCACCACGGATGATACAACCATTACAAGCAGGCTGTCGAAACTATTGGCAAAAACGCCAGAGGTGTTCCAACAAGGGCTGGGGACCTTAAAGGACATTAGAGCAAAAATAACTATTGCTCAAGATGCAAACCCCAAGTTTTGTAAGGCCAGACCGGTGCCCTATGCCATTCGGCCAGCGGTGGAAGCAGAACTGGATGCCTTAGAGAGTGCAGGTGTCCTTACAAAGATTGAGTGGAGCGAGTGGGCCACGCCCATTGTCCCAGTTATAAAGAAATCTGCAAATAACACACCGGGGGAACCAAAGAAGGTTCGCATTTGCGGGGATTTTAAGATAACTATTAACCCAGTCCTGCACAAGGTACAGTATCCGCTGCCGCGGATAGAGGACATATTCGCATCGTTAGCTGGGGGTAGACACTTTACGAAGATTGACCTTTGTCAAGCTTATTTACAGATGGAGGTGGAGCAGGACTCGAAAAAGCTCCTAACGGTTAACACACACAAGGGATTGTACCAGTACAATCGCCTGGTATTTGGTGTGGCGTCCGCCCCGGCAATATGGCAGAGGACCATGGAACAGGTCCTACAGGGCATTCCAGGAACGCAATGCTACCTGGATGACATCCTGGTGACAGGACAAACGGATAACGACCACCTCGCTAACCTGGAGCGAGTACTTCTGCGGTTACAACAATACGGACTCAGGGCGAGCAAGCAGAAATGTGAGTTTTTCCAGGAACGTATCTCATACTGTGGTCACATTATAGATAAGGAAGGCCTGCATAAGTCCCCGGAAAAGATCGAGGCAGTAGTGAAGGCCCCGCCCCCTGAGAATGTATCTCAGTTACGATCATTCTTAGGCCTTATAAACTATTACCATAAGTTCCTCCCGAACTTATCGTCCATTTTACATCCACTAAATTCATTGCTGCAAAAGGGAGTCTCCTGGAATTGGGATGAAGCGTGTGAGGCTGCTTTTAAAAAGGGTAAACAACTCATTACATCAAAGGAAGTGCTCGCACACTTTGACCCAAAAATGCCAATGAGGTTGGCATGTGATGCCTCCCCGTACGGTATAGGGGCAGTGTTGTCACACAAATTTCCCAACGGGACGGAGAGGCCAATAGCATTTGCCTCAAGGTCGTTAACTACAGCCAAAAGAAACTATGCGCAAATCGACAGGGAGGCCCTCAGTCTGGTGTGGGGTGTAAAAAAATTCCACCACTACCTGCATGGGCAACGTTTCACACTACTGATGGATCATCAACCGTTGGTGTCGATATTTAATCCAACAAAAGGGGTGCCCCTGATGACGGCCCAAAGGCTACAGAGATGGTCACTGTTCTTAGGAGCACACCAGTACCTTATCGAATATAAGGGTACCAAACAGCATGGCAATGCGGATGGCCTGTTGCGGCTACCCTTGCCTGCCGAGATCGAAGAGATAGTACAGGACCCCGTGGAAATATATCATACGGCTGTTATGGAACACTTGCCCATCACCAGCCAATGTATCGAGCGGGAAACACGGAACGACCCAACATTGGCAAGGGTTTACGAATTAACCGTGAAAGGCTGGCCGGCGCAGGGTGACGCATCATTGCCGGCGTTTTCGGCAAGGAAGGATCAGTTGTCCGTCTGCCGGGGCACATTGATGTGCGGAGCCAGGGTGGTGGTCCCTCAAAAATTACAACATAAAGTGTTGCAGGACTTACACGAAGGTCATCTGGGGGGTGTCAAAATGAAAAGCCTCGCCAGAGCCTACGTCTGGTGGCCCGGCATTGACAGGGACATTGAGGAAGTAGCAAAAGCGTGCCAAGGGTGCCAGATGGTACAGAACGTACCACCACAAGCCCCACTACATCCATGGGAGTGGCCCTCAACGCCGTGGCAAAGGATCCACGTGGACTTCGCTGGCCCCTTCCTGGATGCGATGTTCCTTATTGTAGTGGACACCCATTCAAAATGGCCGGAGGTCATAAAGATGTCATCAACGACAGCCAAAAAGACGGTCGCAGTCTTAAGGACCATTTTTGCCCGAAACGGGGTGCCCGAGCAAGTCTGTTCGGACAATGGGCCACAATTTGTGGCAGAAGAATTTCAAGCATTCCTAAAAAGGAATGGAGTGCGACATTATACGTCCGCACCATATCATCCGGCTACAAATGGGCTGGCAGAGCGCTTTGTACAGACTTTTAAAAAGGCCATCAAGGCGATGGGGGAGGAAAGGTTGCCACTACAACACAAGGTGGACAACTTCCTATTCGCATACCGTAATGCTGCACATACGGTGACCAACCAGGCCCCCGCTGTCATGTTCTTTAATAGAAGGTTAAGGTCTCGCCTTGAATTGCTCAGACCAAACATTCGGAGAGATGTGGAAAACCGAGTATTTCGTAGGGCTCCTGACAGACAGACATGGAGCTTCGAGGTGGGGCAGCAAGTGTTGGCCCGTGATTATAGGAATGAAAAGTAGCAGTCTGGTACGATAAAGGCCCGCCAGGGACCCTTGATGTGCACAGTTGAGACAGGGGAAGGCACAATCAGGCGACATGCTGATCAACTTGTGGAGTCCAGAAACCCAACTGATTCACTACCTCAAACGTCTCAGCACATTGTTACAGCGGAATCACGGCCCAGCTCGTCGTTACAGAGGTCTCAGGATTGCGAGGAGTTCAGCACTCCAGTGATCTCCACGGCACAGGATGTGCCATCAGACACCGACGAGTCCAGCGATGAAGGGGTGACGGAAGTACCGCCGCCTACACCGAGACCGACTAGAGAAAGACGTTATCCTAGTCGAGACAGGAGGCCTCCTCAGAGACTGAATCTATAACATGTTTCTGTTTATATATATATATAAGTAGACAACACTTGATGTAAATATGTTATGTATATTGTGTTACCAAATGTTATTAGCCCTAGTTATGGGGCATCTATTGACTTAATTGCACGGGTACGTTTTAATTAAAAGGGGAGGAATGTTGTGCATGTAATAGGTATGTTACTTTAAACCTATGGCCAGGGCAGCACTACTTTGTAGGGCATAGTGATACCGTAGTACCACTCCTGGCCATAGGGGTATAAATAGTACTGTGGGTACTGATCTCCCCTCAGTTTCCCGCCTGTTGGTATTAAGTAAAGACCTACGTTGAATCTTCCAAGCTGTCTCGTCATTATTGCATTAAGTATAGACACATACTTTATAGTAGCCCTCTGGAGAAAGAGAATCACTGAAACAGATGCCTGAGCTGCAGGATGTCCATCGGGAATGGCTCAGAGTCATAGCTCTACACTGACTCCTCAAATCACACCTTTACACTGACACCAGAAAGCAGGTGCGAAAATTTGTAGGTCAGAAGGAATCAGTTGATTTACCTGTTGGACATTGAGCTTTTTGGAGGATAAAGTTCACTAACTCCTAAAAAAGTGAAAGGAAATGAACAAATCCTGGACTGAATTCAGAAACACTGGGATTGGATCCAGATTCAATAGTAACTTTCAAAAGCGAATTGGATACATACTTGAAAGGGAAACATTGGGAAGGCTATGGGGAAAGAGCAGGGTAGTGGGACTAATTGGTAGCCCTCGGTACAGGCACACTGGGCCGATTGGCCTCCTTCTGTGCTGTAAGATTCCATTGACTCGGAAGTTGACCAATGGATTTCCCTGAATGCTAATGCACACCTAAGAGGCAGTAACAATCCCTGCTCAGCTGACCTACTGGCCTAATGTCGTGTGGCCCCTTGAAACACCCACTGCTACTTTCTGTTGTATCCATGTGTTAATGGAGACACGGAATGCAGGAGTTGGTTTAACAGGTGTTTACTGAACAAAGTCTGGAGGTGAACTAAAAGATACAAGACGCTATACAGGCTTATATACCCGAGTGGTCACTACCGGTATTACAGTACACAGGGGCTCTTAAAGGTACATACACTACAATTCCTTCCCTTTTAGATAATTAGTACATAACATTTTAAATAATCATTAATTAACATGTTTACAAGAACAATAATCTACACATTTGCTGCAGTTAATCAATTATAAGTCAGTCTCTCTGGAGGCTTCCTGACTCGGTCCGGATAACGCCTCGGTGGTGTAGTAGTTTTCGGTGGTGTAGTAGGTTCTTTTGGCAAGGTCGATTCGGCTTGAATGCCAGTTTCGGGTTCATCTGGTTCCAGTGTCACCGGATCGGAGGTAGATACTATGGGTATCTCTGCTTCATCATTAGGCGTATAGAGTTGTGGTGTAGGTTGTCCCTTTTCAGATGACTCTATGATCTGGTCAGCATGGCGCCTTATTATGCTTTCCCCAATGTCCACGGTATACATCAGCGGTCCTAGTCGTGTGCAAATAGTTCCAGGCTGCCATTTCTCGGTACGGTAGTCCCGGGCCAAAACTTGTTGACCTATCTGGAAGGTTCTAGTTGGCCTTTCATTCATGCCTTGAAATTGCCGGTTCTCTACGTCCCTTCTGATGTTTGGCTTGATCAAATCCAGCCGGCATCTTAGTCTTCTATTGAAAAACATCATGGCGGGAGTTTGGTTTGTAACCACATGTGTTGCATTCCTGTATGCAAACAAGAAGTTATCTACCTTATGTTGTAGATTTATGTCTTCATTACCCATGGCCTTTATGGCCTTCTTGAAGGTCTGGACAAACCTTTCAGCTAATCCATTGGTGGCGGGATGGTATGGGGCGGACATGTAGTGCTTAACCCCATTGTTTTTTAAGAACTTCCTGAATTCTTCGGACACAAATTGCGGTCCATTATCAGAACAGATCTGTTCAGGCAGCCCATTCCTGGCAAATATGGTCCTTAATACTGTGATGGTTTTTTCCGTGGTGGTGGAGGACATCTTTATTACCTCCGGCCACTTGGAGTGTGCATCAACCGCGATTAAGAACATTGAGTCCATAAATGGACCAGCAAAGTCGATATGTACCCTTTGCCATGGAGATGAGCGCCACTCCCATGGATGTAGAGGGGCTTGTGGTGGGGCGTTTTGGACCTTCTGGCATCCTAGACAGCTCTTGGTCATTTCTTCGATGTCTCCATCGATACCTGGCCAGCACACAAACGCTCTGGCTGGGTTCTTCATTTTCACTCCACCCAGATGCCCCTCGTGAAGCTCCTTTAGCACTTTAGCCTGCAGTATGGGTGGAATCACCACTCTGGATCCACACATCAACGTTCCTCGGCACACTGACAGCTGTTCTCTTCTTTGCGAGAATGCTGGCAACAATGGTTCGCCATGTGCTGGCCATCCCTTCACCGTTAAATCGTAGACTCGTGAGAGAGTCGGGTCATTTCTCATTTCCTTTTCAATGGTAGAATTTGTTACTGGTAGACATTCTACTATGGTTGAGTGGAACATCTCTACTGGGTCCACTGTAGGTGCCTCTTCTACCGTTGGCAACGGTAGGCGCGATAAACCGTCAGCATTCCCATGCTGTTTTGATCCTTTGTATTCTATGTCATATTGGTGTGCCCCTAGGAAAAGGGACCACCTCTGTAGCCTTTGCGCTGTCATAATGGGAACGCCCTTTTTAGGGTTGAATATGGAGACGAGGGGTTGATGGTCAGTCAACAAGGTAAATTTTTGTCCGTGTAGGTAATAGTTGAATTTCTTCACTCCCCACACCAGGCTGAGTGCTTCCCTGTCGATCTGGGCATAGTTATGCTCAGCTGAGTTCAATGAGCGTGACGCAAAAGCTATCGGCCGCTCCGAGCCATCAGGGAATCTATGCGATAATACTGCTCCTACGCCGTAAGGGGATGCATCGCACGCCAGTCTGATTGGCAGTGATGGGTTGTAATGAGCCAACACTTCCTTGGACGTGATCAAGCCTTTGCATTTATGGAAGGCACGTTTACAGTCTTCGCTCCATTTCCAAATTACTCCCGTTTGTAGCAGTGCGTTAAGAGGGTGCAGAACAGTTGACAAGTTCGGTAAAAATTTATGATAGTATTTTATCATTCCCAGGAACGACCTTAATTGTGAGACATTTTCAGGTGCTGGGGCTTTTATGACCGCTTCAATTTTTTCAGGTGACTTATGCAAGCCTTCTTCATTAATTATATGGCCACAATATGATATTTGTTTGTGGAAAAATTCACACTTGGGGCAATTTGCTCGTAGGCCCCGTTCTCTCAGCCTAGTGAGCACCTGCTCCAAATTGGCAAGGTGCTCGTTGTCGTTTTCTCCTGTTACAAGGATGTCGTCTAGGTAGCATTGAGTCCCCGGAATCCCTTGCAGGACTTGCTCCATAGTTGTTTGCCAGATAGCTGGAGCTGATGCTACACTGAAAACCAGTCGATTGTACTGGTACAGGCCTTTGTGTGTGTTTATCGTGAGATACTTTTTAAAGGCCTCCTCAACCTCCATCTGTAGATATGCCTGTGCCAAGTCAATTTTGGTGAAACATTTCCCTCCGGATAGTGAGGCGAAAATATCTTCTATCCTTGGAAGAGGATACTGTATCATGTGAAGGACCGGGTTTACAGTCACCTTGAAGTCCCCACAGATGCAAATTTTTCTCTGTTCTTCAGATTTATCATTATTCAACGTTTTCTTCATGACCGGGACGATGGGTGTTGCCCACTCGCTCCAATCTACCTTGGATAACACGCCTGCTTTTTCCAAATTCTCCAGCTCTGCCTCGACTGCTGGACGAATTGCGTATGGCACCGGCCTTGCCTTAAAAAACTTGGGAATTGCCGCATCTTCCACTTTTATTGAGGCGGTGACGCCTTTCAAGGTTCCTAGTTCCTGTTGAAACACTTCTTTGGCGTTAGCCAAGATGTCTTTTAATCGTTCAGGTATGACATCATCATCATTTTTTTTCTTACTGGTCACCGTCAGTGCCTGAATGGAGTGCCAGTCTAAACGTATCTTCCTGATCCATTCACGTCCCAACAACGGTGGACAAACATCTTGCAGAACGTATAAATACAACTTCTGTATTTCCTTGCCGTTGTATACAACAGGCACCTTTATTTTCTCTCTGGGGTATACTTTCTGCCCCGTATATGTCTTCAAGATAATGGATGTGTCTGTCAAAAGTAAATGTGGAAATAGCCGCTCGTAATCCCGTCGACTTATGACGGTCAGAGCTGATCCTGTATCTAGCTCCATTTTAACTGGGGACCCTGCTATCGTGAGGGTAACCCAAATGGTCTGGTAATCTTCTTTGGCAATTACATTATGTAATTTGAGACAGCTTAGTCTCTTGTTTCCGGAGTCGCTATCGCTCTTCTGGTCTTCGGAGCTACTGTCTGTCATCATTTGTACCTTTCTGTACTTTTCCTTATTGATTTTTTTTCTGTCAGTGGATTTTTTGTTTCCAGATCGGCATACACGTGCAATGTGTCCCATCTTTCCGCATTGCCTGCATGCTTTGTCCTTGAACCAGCAGTCCCTCTGGTCATGGGTGGATCTGCCGCAGCGATAACATCTCTCGAAACCCCGTGTCATTTCATGGGTGCCAAAGTCCTGTGGCTTTTGCTGTATCTCTGCAGCTCCTCTTGCTGCTGCTTCGTATGATACAGCCACACTGAAAGCCTTGTCCAATGTCAAATCTTTCTCAGAAAGTAGCCTTTTCTGTGTTCCTTCACTTAGGAGACCGCAGACGAATTTGTCTCGTAGAGAATCTGCCAGTCCTGCCCCGAATTGGCAGTGCTTTGACAGCTTTCTTAATTCGGTGAGGTAATCAGCGTTACTTTCATTCTTGTGCTGATTCCTCCTGAAGAATTTGAATCGTTCCGCTATCAGCAGCGGTGTTGGGTTTAAGTGCTCCTGTAGGGTATCAACAATCTCCTTAAAATTCTTGTCCATCGGTTTGGCTGGAGTGATTAAGTTTCGTAACAGCCCGTATGTCCTTGCGCCCATCAGATTTAGAAGTACCGATGCCTTTTTATCATCCTCTACTTCATTCGCTGTGCAATATACCTCCACTCTTTCCACATATGTGGTCCAATCCTCTATATCACTATCGAAAGCAATAATATTGCCAGTCTTAGGCATCCTGAAAATCAAAAATGGCGCCTCCCGCACTTTCCTTTCTTCCCTGCCGAGAAAAAATGGCGCCTCCCGCGCTTTCCCGCCGTTGCTGACAACGCTGTTCTCCGTGGTTTTTTATTTACACAGATATTTTTAATAGTTGGAGACTCGTTCCCGCCGGACTCTTTGGGACTTTTCCCTCCCTCTGCTTGGTCCGAATGCCGACCTGCTTTGCAGCGCCGGCCGTCTTCCGAGTGCTCCACCCTCCGTCTCTGTTTGCCTCCGCCTTCCGACTCGCTGCTCGGCCCCGCTGCAGAGCCACCCGATCGAGCCCCAGCCCGCCGCCCAGGAAGGATTAGTGCAGTACCTGCCACCAGCCTGGCTAGCTGGTGAAACCACAGTTTTTTTTTTTTCTTTGACCTTCGTCTGAGGAATCGATCTCCTTGAGGTGCTGCCGAATTGCAGGTAAGTCCGTTTCCAATTCGTCGCCACTGTTGTATCCGTGTGTTAATGGAGACACGGAATGCAGGAGTTGGTTTAACAGGTGTTTACTGAACAAAGTCTGGAGGTGAACTAAAAGATACAAGACGCTATACAGGCTTATATAGCCGAGTGGTCACTACCAGTATTACAGTACACAGGGGCTCTTAAAGGTACATACACTACACTTTCCATCCACACACTGCTGTGACCCTCAATTCATACAGCAGCAATGGTGCCTTCCCAAACACAAAGAGGTCTGCCTCAGAATGGGACACTAATACAGAGCCAACTGTGGCCCTGTCTTCTGCAAAGCAGAACCAGCTGACTGGAGGACACCGGACAGTGAGCAGGCATTACGGTTGCTGTTGGCTTGGTTGTGGAGGATACGAAGGACAGGGAATAATAACAACAACAACTTGTATTTATATAGCACCTTAACAGCGAATTTAATATACTAAAACATCCCAAAGTGCTTCACAGGAGTGTTTTAAAACAAAATTTGACTCCGAGCCACATAAGGAGATATTAAGGCAGATGACCAAAAGGTTGATCAAAGAGTTAGGTTTTAAGGAACGTCTCAAAGAAGGAAAGACAGGTAGAGAGGTGAAGAGGTTTAGGGAGTGAATTCCAGAGCTTAGGGCCTTGGCAGCTGAAGGCACGGCCACCAATGGTTGAGTGATTAAAATCAGGGATGCTCAAGAGGCCAGAATTAGAGCAGCGCAGATATCTCGGGGGGTTGTGGGGTTGGAGGAGATTACAGAGATAGGGAGGTGCAAGGCCAGGGCTGGATTTGAAAACAAGGATGAGAATTTTAAAATCGAGGCATTGCTTAACTGGGAGCCAGTGTAGGTCAGCAAGCATGGGGTAATGGGTGAATGGTACTTGGTGCGAGTTAAGACACAGGCAGCTGAGTTTTGGATAACTTCAAGATTACGTAGGGTAGAACGTGGGAGACCAGTCAGGAGTGAGCTGGAATAGTCAAGTCTAAAAGTAACAAAGGCATGGATGAGGATTTCAGCAACAGATAAGCTGAGACAAGGGCGGAGACAGGCAATGCTACGGAGATGGAAATAGGCGGCCTTAGTTATGGCACGGACATGTGGTCGGAAGCTCATTTCAGGATCAAATATGACACCAAGGTTGTGAATAGTCTGGTTCAGCTTCAGACAGATACTAGGGAGAGGAATGGAGTCAATGGCTATGGAATGGCATTTGTGACAGGGACTGAGACAATGACTTCGGTCTTCCCAATATTTAATTGGAGTAAATGTCTGCTCATCCAGTACTGGATGTCGGACAAGCAGTCTGAAAATTTAGAGGCAGTGAAGGAGTTGAGCGAAGTGGTGGTGAGATAGAACTTGGTGTCATTAGTGTACTTATGGAAAATGATGTGTGTTTTCGGATAATGTCGCCGAAGGGCAACATGTAGATGAGAAATAGAAGAAGCCGAAGGATAGATCCTTGGGGGCCACCAGAGGTAATGATGCATGAGTGGGAAGAGAAGCCATTGCAGATGATTCTCTGGCTACGATTAAATAGATAAGACTGGAACCAGGCGAGTGCAGTCCCACCCAGCTGGATGACGGAAGAGTGGCTTTGGAGAAGTCCATGCTGACGTTTCTGTTCCACTCAAGCCTCCTCCCATCCTTCCTCATCTAACTCCATCAGCATAACACTCTATTCGCTTCTGTCTCACATACTTATCTAGCCTCCCCTTATATCCATCTATACTATTCACCTCAACCATTCCTTGTGGTAGCAAGTTCCACATTCTCACCACTCTCTGGGTAAAGAAGTTTCTTCTGAATTCCCTATTTAATTTCTTGGTGACTATCTTATATTGATGGCCTCTAGTTCTTTTCTTTCCCACAAGTGAGAACACCGTCCCTGTGCCTATTCTATCAAAACATTCCATAATTTTAAAGACCGCTATTAGGTCACCCCTCAGCCTTCTCTTTTCAAGAGAAAAGAGACCCAGCCTGTTCATCCTTTCCTGACAGCTAGCTATCCTTTCTGTTACTTGTCCCCTGGCTCCGCAGACTCTGAACTTATTAATTAGTCTATTATGTGGCAACTTATCAAAGGCCATTTCGAAATCTAGATAAATTATATCTACTACATTACCCTTGTCTAATCTCTGTTACCTCTTCAAAGAATTCAGTGAGGTTGGTCAAGCAAGACTTTCTCTTTTCAAATCCATACTGACTATTCATTATTATATTTTAGGTTTCAAGATATTTTTCTATTTTCACCTTTACTTTCCTACAAGCAATGTTATGCTGATTAATGTATAGTTCCCTGGACATGTTCTAGCTATATTCTTAAATATAGATAGAATCTTAGCTATCCACCAGTCCTTTGGCACTACACCTTTTTCTAACGAATTATTAAATATGTATAATTAAATTTCATACTTAAAGAAGGAATATAAGGCCAGAATTTTCTGCGATCGGAGGTGGTATGGGTGGGAAATTTGAAATAAGTCGGAGCGGGTCATGAACCCGTCGTCATCCCATCCCCACGCGCATTTCCCTCGGGCGCATCTGCCAGTGCGGCAGCAACCCAAACAGCAGAGGCGGACGACCTAATTCAAATCATTAAGAGGTACTTGTGAGATCCTTAAGTGCTTTTTTGTGTTAAATCCATATAGTGAAACAAGGAACTCGAAGAGGCGAGGTATTAGAATTAATAAGAGTACTTTATTAAACGACTGCGAAACAACCAGGCAGGCCTGCATCCAGGCATTGCACCTTTGCTGACCTTAACAGGAAGCAAACCCCTGACCTTAACAGGAAGCAAACCCCTGACCTTAGCAGCAGCGTTGGCTACAGCACCACCTGGTGGATAACCTTAATCATAACATCCCAGATTACTATATCCCTCCCCCCTTAAGATTTCAGTATGAATTTCTTAACAAACAACCATTACTAAGGGTCACATAAAAAGTCTCCCTTCACCATGTTCCATACTTGACGAATCTAACAGGTCAGTATCAATCTTTCTGGTGGCTTGCGAGACCTTTGTGAACGTCTGACAGTAAAGTCCCTGCTTGTTTGTGGTGAAGCCACCAGCTGCTCCTGAGCAGTGCTCGGAGTATCTAACTCTGCAACGATGGTTTCCTCTTGACGAATGGGTTCCTGTGGAATTGTCTCTGTCCCTGGTGGTGGCACCACAGATGCACTTGGATAACTGGGGGCAAACCTGTCCTCAGCCATTGCATCTGGAACCTTCATTTCAATTTCCCCTTGTCTGGTAAGTATCTGATCTACATGTCTGCGTACTACCCTACCATCACCCAACATGACCTTGTATGATACGGGACCGGTCATTGAGTCTATGAAGCCAGGAATCCACTTGGGTCCATAACTGAAATTCCTGGTAAGGACCGCATCTCCTTCTCCAAAACTTCGGCTCTTTGTTCTTTTGTCATGGTTCTCTTTTTGTTTGTTTTGTCTGTTTTCCATTTTCCTTTTTAGGTCTGGGTGGACAAGGTCAAGCGTGGAGCATAGTCTATGACCTAATAACACCTCAGCAGGAGAGAGTCCTGTGGTGGATTGAGGTGTTATTCTGTAGCTGAACAGAACCCGTGACACTTTGGCTGCTAAACTCCCTTCTGCACTTTTTTTCATCATCTCTTTAAATGTTTGTACGGCTCTCTCCGCAAGTCCATTTGAGGACGGATGATATGGAGCTGAGGTCACCTGCACTATGCCATTTTTTCTCAAGAACTCTTTTGTCTCTGTACTCACAAAACAAGTGGCATTGTCACTTACCACGATCTCCGGTAGCCCTTGATTACTGAAGCTCTGACACAGGCAGTCTATAGTAGTAGTGGTGGAAGCAGAATTTACAGGATAAACATCCATCCATTTGGAATGTGCATCAATGATTATGAGGAACATCTTCCCCATGAATGGACCCGCATAATCTAAGTGCAATCTTCTCCATGGTTTATCCGGCCACTCCCAGGGGTGGAGAGGAGCCGCTGCTGGTGCCTTCCGGTGTTCCTGACAAGTGCTGCATGTCTTGACTAGATTTTCTATCTCCTCATCTAGCTTTGTCCACCACAAATAACTCCTAGCCAAGGCTTTCATACGCGAGACCCCAGGATGACACTAATGTAGTTGCTCTAGGATAGACTGTCGTGCTGGCTGTGGAATAATCACTCGTGCTCCCCACAACATGCAACCATCCTGCACACTTAGCTCTGTTTTCCTGACACTGTAGGGTGTGAAGTCAGCTCCTTCCGGATGCTGTGGCCATCCCCTCACCACATATTCTCGAACTCTAGACAGTACTGGATCTTTACCTGTCCATGTTCTTACTTGCTCTGCAGTCACAAGTGCCATGTCAGTGTCCTCTAACATCAACACTCTGTCCTCTGGAGCTGCATGGATAGGTGTGCCTGGCAGTGGAAGACGGCTCAAGGCATCTACGTTCCCATGGTACTTGCCTGCCTCGTAGACGATGACATACTCATATGCCCTCAACGTCACGGCCCACCTCTGGAGCTGGGGTGACACCATCTGTGGAACTGCTTTCATTTCATTGAAAAGAGAGAGAAGAGGTTTATGATCGGTGCATATGGTGAACTTCCTGCTATATATGTACTTGTGGAACCTCTGTAACCCAAACATTACTGCTAACCCCTCTTTGTCTAACTGGGAATAGTTTTTTTCCGCTGGTGTTAGAGTTCGGGACATAAACCCTATTGGTCTTTCAGTTCCATCTTCCATGCAGTGTGAAAGAACTGCCCCCACCCCATAAGGTGAAGCGTCACAAGAGAGAATGATGTATTTCTCTGCATTGTAGTGAACCAGCACCTCCGACGACAGCATCAGTTTCTTGGACTGTTCAAATGAAACCCTCTGCTCCTCTCCCCACTGCCACTGTGTCTCCTTGCGCAGTAGTTTGTGAAGAGGTGCTAACACTGTTGACAAGTTTGGTAAAAACCTGTTATAATAGTTCAACAGTCCCAGGTAAGCTTTTAACTCAGCCACATTGGTCGGAGCAGGGGCGTCCTGCAGTGCTTGTACCTTCTCCTTGAGTGGATGGAGCCTGGTGGCATCCACTCTGTGTCCCAGGAACATTGCCTCATTCCCCAGGAAAGTGCACTTACTCCTCTTGAGTCGTAACCCTGCCCTCTCCAATCTCTGTAGTACCTCTCTCAGAGTGCTCAGATGCTCCTGGTCGGTTCTTCCTGTCACCAGAATGTCATCCAGATAGATGGAAACATGTGGAATCCCTTGCAGTACACCTTCGATTGTCCTCTGGAAGATAGCTGGACTAGATGAGGCACCAAACGGTAAGCGGTTATATGTAAACAAGCCCTTGTGTGTATTTATGGTAACATACCTCTTCGATTCGTCATCCAGTGTAATCTGCAAGTATGCCTGACTCATATCCAACTTTGTGAATTTCTTCCCTCCAGCCAGGTTTGCAAAGAGATCCTCTGTTTTGGGAATAGGATACTGCTCTAGTTTGGACACCCGATTTACTGTCAATTTATAATCTCCACAGAGTCTTACCGAATTGTCCGGTTTTAAAACAGGTACTATGGGAGCTGCCCATTCCGAACATTTCACTGGCTCCAGTATGTTCTCTCTCAATAGATGGTCAAGCTCAGCCTCTACCTTTGGTTTCATGGCATAAGGCACAGGTCGTTGTTTAAAAAACCTTGGCGGTGCCTCCTTGTCTACATAAATCTTAGCTGGGGGGCCATTAAATGTGCCAAGTTCCTCCTTGAACACATTCTCATGTTCACTCAACACTTCTTGCAAAGTCAACTGTTTGCCCTCATCTATTTGATTTACTGCTCCCCAGTCTAATTTAAGTTCTTCTATCCAGCCCCGACCTAACAGGTTTGGTCCGGTACCCGATACTATAACTACACGTAGCTGTTCCACGGTGTCCCTGTGTTGCACAGTTACATTAGCTGTACCTAATGTCGCTACTCATTCACCTGTATATGTTTTAAGATGCACAGAGCAAGGCTTTAACTCTAGAACTTTTGCACGGTTCCACAATTTTGAGTACTCTGCCTTGTTCATTATGGTCACACCGCACCCTGTATCCACTTCAAAGTTCACCTTAGAGTCATTTACTGTCAGTTGCAATGTGATAGGAGCCACTTTTGGAATGTTCGCTAACATGCTATACATTATGAACATGTCCTCTTCTTCCTCAGCTTCCCCGCTGATGTGGTGTGCTCCATGTTTTTTCACTTCTCTTCCTAGGTTTTGCTTTCCTCCCCCTTTTGGTTTGGATTCCTCCACAGGTGATTTTGCCCTGCATGCTCATTTTATGTGTCCTTGTTTCCCACACTTGTAGCACTTTTCCTCCAGAAACCGGCATTCACTCGCCAGGTGATCGCCCTTGCATCTATAACATGCCTTCACATGCTCACGTTATGGTTTCTGACGCATGTTCAACTTGTGCACAACAACCTGACCTGCAACTTGCATAGCATTAGCCCTGTCTGAACCCTGTATTTCTTTTACATCTCGGTTCGCTGTCTCTATGGCTTGAGCAAGTTCCAATGCTTTTTCATAAGTAAGCCCAGTCTTGGATAATAATCTACGCTGCATTCGGTCGTCCATAGTTCCGCAAACTAGCCTATCTCGCAGCATTTCCTTCAGGTTGTTCCCATAATTGCAATCTTGTGCTAATTTACGCAACACTGCTACATAGTCCATTACACTCTCTTCCTCTTTTCTGTTCCTTGAATTAAACTTGAACCGCTGTACAATCTCACTAGGCTTAGGGTTGAAATGTTCTTTTAGCAAGGCCACTAATTCAACAAATGATTTGTCTCCAGGCTTTTCAGGACTGAGCAGATTCCTCATCAAACTGTAGGTTTGGCTTCCCACTGAACTAAACAGAATGGCTTTCCTTTTTCCGGCATCATTTATTTAATTTGCTTCGAAGAAATAACCCAACACTTCACAGTATTCCTCCCAGGTTTGTGCTTGAATATCAAAAGCGGAGACCGTTCCTACCGTGGCAGCCATGCTCTCTTCCAACTGGTAGCTAACTTTAGCTCGCGAGTTTGTTGTTTAAAAGTCCTGGCAGACTTCTCTTCTTTATTCAAGGTCCTTTTTACCTCGTCGCCAAATGTGATAAATCCATGTAGTGAAACAAGGAACTCGAAGAGGCGAGGTATTAGAATTAATAAGAGTACTTTATTAAACGACTGCGAAACAACCAGGCAGGCCTGCATCCAGGCATTGCACCTTTGCTGACCTTAACAGGAAGCAAACCCCTGACCTTAACAGGAAGCAAACCCCTGACCTTAGCAGCAGCGTTGGCTACAGCACCACCTGGTGGATAACTTTCATCATAACATCCCAGATTACTATACTTTTTAACCCTACCTTTCAAATTTAGCTGGATGCCCACGGGAAACACGCAGCTCGGGAACCTGACATCAAGGTAGCATTTGACTGAGTGTGGCATCAAGGAGCTCTAGTAAAGTTGAAGTCAATGGGAATCGGGGGAAAACTCTCCACTGGCTGGAGTCATATCTAGCACAAAGGAAGATGTTTGTGGTGATTGGTGGTCAATCATCACAGCCCCAGGACATCGCTGCAGGAGTTCCTCAGGGCAGTGTCCTAGGCCCAACCATCTTCAGTTGCTTCAGCAATGACGTTCCCTCCATCATAAGGTCAAAAATGGGGATGTTCGCTGATGACTGCACAGTGTCCATGCCCGCGTGCAACAAGACCTGGATGACATTCAGGCTTGGGTTGATAAGTGGCAGGTAACATTCGTGCCACACAAGTGCCAGGCAATGGCTATCTCCAACAAGCGAGAGTCTAACCACTGCCCCTTGACATTCAATGGCATTACCATCATCGAATCCCCCACCATCAACATCCTGGGGGTCAACATTGAACAGAAACTTAACTGAACCAGCCACATAAATACTGTGGAAACAAGAGCAGGTCAGAGGGTAGGTATTCTGCAGCGAGTGTCTCACCTCCTGACTCCCCAAAGCCTTTCCACCATCTACAAGGCACAAGTAAGGAGTGTGATGGAATACTCTCCACTTGCCTGGATGAGTGGAGCTCCAACAACACTCAAGAAGCTCGACACCATCCAGGACAAAGCAGCCTGCTTGATTGGCACCCCATCCACCACCTTAAATATTCACCCCCCTCACCACCGGCGCATAGTGGCTGCAGTGTATACCATCTACAAGATGCAGTGCAGCAACTCGCCAAGGCTCCTTCGGTGGCACCTCCCAAACCCACGACCTCTACCACCTAGAAGTACAAGGGCAGCAGGCGCATGGGAACACCACCACCTCCAAGTTCCCCTCCAAGTCACACACCATCCTGACTTGGAAGTATATCGCCTTTCCTTCATCGTCGCTGGGTCAAAATCCTGGAACTCCATCCCTAACAGCACTGTGGGAGTACCTTCACCGCATTGACTGCAATGGTTCAAGAAGGCGGCTCACCACCACCTTTTCAAGGGCAATTAGGGATAGGCAATAAATGGTGGAATAACAACAGAAAATGCTGGAAATACTCAGCAGGCCAGGCAGCATCCGTGGAGAGAGAAACAGAGTTAACGTTTCAGGTCTGGGACCCTTCATCAGAATAAATGGTGGCCTTGCCGGCGAAGCCCAGATCCTGTGAACAATTTTGTAAAACGTCTGTCAACCTGAGGCATGGGTTGAGTGGCCATTGCTCCAGCTGATTAATTGACAGCATGAAATGTACTATAAAAGCTCCAACCTGACAGCTGATCATTTTACTCAGGCAAAAGCTGTTGCTGACTGCTTTCCCAGCACACATTTAGCTTTCTGCAGGCTGCAAGTCTTTCCAGCAAAGTCTCCATCCAGTGTCACCTCATTGGAAGAACCTCTCCCACCACTGACAGATTGCTTCGCACATCTCTATTTCACCCGCCATCTATTCCATCAGCATGGGTGCTATTTATACTGTCTCACCTTAGTCCTCAGAATCTGACCACGATGAGCCTCAACACCAGGCACACCAGCAGCACTAACAACACCACCAACAACCTTCTGCTCAACCACCGGATGCTGCACAGGACACAGGGAATCAGTACAGGGTTGTACCGTGTCAGAGGCAATACCCCCAATCCAGGATATACAGGCAGAGGATGAGCTTCCCCAACATGACTGAGCAGCAGTGCCAAAGGAGGCTCAAGCTATCACGCCAGGTCGTCGCAGACATTTGCACATTTCTCCAGCAGGACCTGCAGCCAGAGGAGCGAGTGGACACGCCTTACCAGTGACTGTCAATGTCACCAGCACCCTCAACTTCTTCGCCTGAGGCTCCTTCCAGGGATCTGCAGCAGACATTTGCGGCATCCTGCAGTCGGCCGCCCGCAGATGCATCACACAGGTCTCTGATGCCCTGTTTGACACGTCAGCCAATTATATCAACTTTGCCACTGATGAAGCCAGTGTTACTGAGTGGGGGCTCAGCTTTGCCACTCTGGTTGGCTTCCCATGGGTGCAGGGCGTCATCGACTGCACACGTGGCCATCAGGGCACCCCATCATAACCCAGGAGTCTTTGTCAAATGCAAGGGCTTCCACTCCCTCAATGTGCAGCTCGTCTGTAACCATAGGAAGAATATCATGCATGTGTGCACCAAATTCCCTGGCAGTGCCATAATTCTTTTGTCCTTTGCCAGTCCAGCCTCCCTCAGCTCTTCACTCCTCCAAACAGACTGTCCAGCTAGCTGCTTGGAGACAAAGGCTAGCCACTGAAGACGTAGTTCATGACACCCTTGAGGAGGCCAAGTACTGAGGCTGAGGAGAGATATAATGAAAGCCACATTTCCAGCAGATGTGTCATAGAGCAGACAATAGAAATGCTCAAAATGTGCTTCAGATGCTTTGACAGATCTGGAGGAGCCCTTCAGTATGCGCCAGCCAGGGTCTCCAGAATCGCCATGGCCTGCTGCACCCTGCACAACATAACGCAGCAGCGAGGATTAGCGATGCATGAGGAGCAAGGCACTGAACGCACAGACTCTATAGAAGAGGAGAAGGAGGAGGAGCAGGAGGAGCATCAGTTGGAAGATGAGGAGGAGCATGAGCTGGAGGAACCTGCGGGCCACATCCCACCAGCACCCGAGCATATTTTTGCCCAGGAGGCCAGGGATGGCCTCATCATGGCCAGATTTACATAACTTGAAGCTGTACACCCATGTGACTGCCCATGATGCGCCAGGTTGGCACCACCCCACACCAACACCATAAAGCATCCCTACAATGGCCAAGCCATTCCATTCGCACTCACCACCATTGCTGGATGTACCATTGTGTCTCACCATTCACTGCAACTCACTAAGCCACTTCCAAAGGTGCACACAAATCTGTCTAAGAGCGGAAAGTGGTGAAAATAAATATTTTTATGTTTGACAGCACATTAATGGAAACTTTGCATAAAATTGAATAAAACATCCAAGTGGCTACCCTTATAGTGTTATTGTAGAATTTACTTGTGTGTCATCTTTCTCTTCCGCGTGCTCCTACATGGTGATACCCCTGTGGCTTCAGCTGATGTAGAGGCAGCCTTCTCACTTCCCTGCTGCGACTGCTTAGACACTTTTGGCGGACGTCCTCTGGGTTTGAAGCCTGTGATGGCCCCACCAATGCCTGCTCCTACTGCAACTGTGCAGAGGCAGACTCGGTCATTGCTGTCCAAGGAGGCATCTGAGACTCTGACTGAGGGGGTGGCAACAGGGGAGAAGTGTGAGCGCTTTGAGAGGAGCCCCCACTTCCATGTCCCCTCTCACCATCATTCCTCTCATGGGCCACCCGCACTTCCCAGCTAGCAAGGAGCTGGATAATGTAGATAGAGAGAGAGGGATGGGTGGACGTGCAAATTATGTTGGTGTGAGTAAGGATGTGCAGGAGTAGGGTTGGGAAGGCAGAGCGATGGGGATGTGATGAGAGGCACAGCAGGATGAAGTTGAGTGTGGCTTTGTATTCACCTTTCCTGATCTAATGAGATCATTGAAACATTTCCAGCACTGCACCCAGGTCCTCTTGACCACATCCCTGCTGTTGACATCCTCTGCAATCTGCAACCAGGCTCTTTTTGCCTTCTGGGGAGGTCTCTTCCGCCGATTGGAAGGGAAAAGGACCTCCCTGCGTGGTCTGACTCCCTCCACAAGCATAGGGAGGGAGTCATCAGAGAACCTGGGTGCAGCCTTCAGCCTCTGTGCAGTCATTTACAAAGTGTTTACAGCACTCCAATGCTCCAGTGCACTGACTGCACACTCCTAGATGAACCTTCAAATGTAATCTGGCCATGGCTCCTTTAAATATCCCGGCTCAAAAACACATCAATGGCATCATCAGATCTGCACCATTTAATTCGGCCGGGTAACGCGCAGGGCTGCCTTAATAGGCTCCATTGACGCAAAGTTGTTTTCTGGAGAGGGATAAAAGCACCAACGGGGTCGCAAACCGGCATGTTGACCCTCCGCATCCGACCCGCCCGGGTAAGGAAAACTCCGACCATGGTGTGGGTTGGGAGTTTCCTTGGGACACAATTGTTTATGCTGATTTCCGCCCATTACACGTTCGGGCATATTCTAATGAGGTTCGCAGTTAATTTTAACATAACTTGACATCAGCTGATTGGGCACCCAACGAGAAAGTTTGAGGCCAATATGCTGAAAATAGCATTAGTGGCATTGTTAAATCAGCAGGCAAAGGGATTTTATACGTACATACTAATTTACTAATAGTTTAAGCCATTTGACATCAGGAATAGAAACTCCGCAACTCACCTAAAGCTTCACTGTAATACGAGTCCCAATGACGCCAGAACTGATTACACACCCGAGCGAGTAAAGGACATTTTGAAATCTCTCAGTAAAAGTCATCTTATCAGAAAACTCTGACAGGGCAGCAGGTACATAGGCAGGAGGAGCTGGGATTTGTCCACACAGCCTCTCCACTGAAAAACCTGGAGTGAATCTCAGAGTGAAGATGAAGGGAATTCCCAGCTTCACAGCCAGAAGATCAGCACAAGGATGAACAGGGTCAGACAGCAGAACTTTAAACTTTGATTCTTGCAGTTTTTGCATCAGTTTGTGGTTCTTTATTATTCCATCACAGATCTGTCTGTTCAGCTTTGTTACATTTGCGATGATCGCTGACATTTTTCTGTACCCGCCCCAGTAGGATAAATGAGGTTTCTCGTAGACCCAGAATGTCAGAAGTTCCTTGAAAAAAGCATCATATGTCTCACTGGTAAACGGTATTTGAAATACTTCAAATGTCATGGGTGAGGGCTCAGAATAGTTTATGTAAAGTGTAGCTGTATTTACAGCCACTGTAATGTTATGACCCCTCTCGATCAGCTCCTCAATGACGGGTTTCAAATTAATCCAGTGACTGCCTTCTGCAGGCCAGATCAGCACATTCTCACTAGTAGCCCTCTGGAGAAAGAGAATCACTGAAAACAGATACCTGAGCTGCAGGATGTCCATCGGGAATGGCTCAGAGTCGTAGCTCTACACTGACTCCTCGAATCACACCGTTCTTTACACGGACTCCAGGAAGCTGCTCCTATCAGTATGAATCAGAATGTATCAGATCCATTTACCTACAGGATATTGAGCCTTTTGTGGGATAAAGTTCACTTCCACATAATAAAGTGAAAGGAAACGAAAAATCCCGGACTCGACCGAGAGAACACTAGGACAGGAGGTCAATTATTTTATTCCTCATTATTGTTTCCTAGCTTGACACAAGCAACCAGATCCACACAAAATCTATATAATTAAAAGCCTCAGCCTTGCTATTCCGCTGTTGGTGTGAATTCGACCCTAGTTTTAGACAAGTGTTAAATGCATATGCTTTTTCCACTCAATGTTCCCAGGTTTGCTCATTGGCATAGCTTTTGTTACAGATTTAAAAGAAGCAGGAAAGTTATGCAGAGTTTTAGAACAGAGGGACAAAAGTGCGAAAAGACAATGTAAGTCTCAGGAGTTGGTTTAACCCAGTGGCAGTCTTTGCTAAGGCAGAGGGTGAGGGCACCAAGAAGTGGCGGGCAAAAGTGGAGGCAAAGGAAAGCCACTGTGAAGGGATTAAGTTCGCAGGCAGTGGATTCCATGACCCGGACTGTTTAATGACTGCTGAGGTGGAGGCATTGCTGCGTGAAATATCTGCAAGGAGGGTCCCCCACACATACCAAACAACCCTCAGCAATGTTGATGAACAGTTTCAAAAAGTTTGCACAGACCCAAAAATAAAACAAACTACTAGAAAACAACAACTTGCATTTATATAGCACCTTTAAAGTAGTAAAACTTCCCAAGGCACGTCACAGGAGCGTAATCAGACACAAAAATTGACACCGTGCTAAAGAAGGAGACATTAGGACAGGTGAGAAGTAGGTTTTAAGAAGTCTCTTAATGCAGAGAGGTGGAAAGGTGGAGGTTTAGGGAGGGAAGTACAGAGCTTTGCACCTGGATAGCTGAAGCCACCCCAAATGCTGGGGCGAAGGGAGTCGGGGATGCGCAAGGGGCCAGAATTGGAGGAACGCAGAATTCTCGGAGGGTTGTCGGACTGGAGGAGGATATGGAGATAGGGAGGAGTGAGGCCATGGAGGAATTTGAACACAATGATGAGAATTTTAAAATCAAGGCACTGGTGGACTGGGAGCCAATGTCGGTAAGCGAGCACAGGGGTGATTGGTGAATGGGACTTGGTACCCGTTAGGATACAGGCAGCAGAGTTTTGGGGATGAGCACAAGTATGTAACAGCCGTGGATGAAGGCCTACGACCAAGCCTCCATTGGATGTCGGGATTCCTATTTGGGATTCCGCAATTCAGTTTGCTTTTCCGTCAATGAATGGGCCACAATTTGCGAACTAATAGCGTTCGCTGTTATTACCCCTTTGAAACTGACCGCAACTTCAGGATGTAGTGCATCAAAACACGGAGATCCAGAAGTTGTGGTCAGTCATTCACTGCTCCGACACTGGCTGCGCTGTGGTCCTCCACCCAACCCCAGATAGCCGGCAATCAGTGTAATCAGTGAAACCAGTGAAACTGATGAAAACTGGGGCTTTTCCACAGTAATATCACTGTTAAATACCCCATTAAATGTTAGACCTTGTTGGATTAGGGGTAACTGGGATTTTAACAGCGTATTGACTGTTAAACAAACACATGACCCTAAAAACCGAATTTTTATTTTGTGGAGTGTCAAATTTCTCCATTATGTTAAAAATGACAATTTTTAAGAAACTTCAAAACAATTTTTTTTTAAAGTGTGTTCATGATATTTCAGGTTCTACCTTATCCCCATGTGAGAGCCCCAGCCTTTGTTTTTCTCTCTGTAACATTTTTTAAAAGTCTGAATAAAAGCAGACGCTCATTTCCTGGTTCTCTGTCTGTGAGAATTCTGCAATGTGATTGGCTGCTTGGACAGCGTGTTGACATCATGACAGGTCGCACTAGGGAATCCCCACTATACTGCACTGAAATCGTTTACGCGTCGAAAAAGCCAAACTTCTCGCCACAAAGATCGCGAGATCTCTGTGGGCAGCTTTCTTCGGGGCCTTTGCTTTGCCGCTGACCGCAAATTCCGAGCCATTATTTGTCATTCAGCTCCAGCCGGAATGATCTCTCACTCTTCCCACCATTACTCAGTTTTAGCTAAATCCTCCACATTGGTTTGGATGGATAACAAATCAAGGTTCCAAGTTCCCAACTGTCCACTTTCTTGTGCATCAGTTTTTCAGCCTCCTTTCACACTGCAGATGGAGCCTGGCAATCAGCTTTTTCCAGTGACCCACATCAATAGTGTGACCCGGGTGGGTGTGGGGGGGAGGGAAGGAGCTGAACAAGCGGGTTGTCCACATGAAAAGCAGATGCTTGGTAACTGTGACTAAATGTCAATAAAAGCAATCTACCAACAAACAAGGCATTGGACCTAAATAACAGGCTTCCGTTGACACTCGGTTGTTAATTTTTAATTAATCCAGTATTAGCTTGCTTTTCTCTCTCTGCCCTCAGTCCTTGAAACATTCATGTTTACCTAGTTTTCAAGACCCCACTGTGAATGCTCACCCACCTCTAATTCATTGTCTAAAAGAGTTAAGATTATTTAAACAGCACGTTTATGCCCTTGGTGTAGAAAGGCCTTGTACTGCTTGAAGTTAGGAATAAAAGAGATATGGTAAATTCCAATGGGGTGAAGAACTATAAACAAGATAACAAGACAGCAGGATAGGGTTGTGGAAAAGTACTGAAAAAGGAGTGGCCAAGATGCTAACCTTAGTCTGAGTGACAATGGTATTTTGACCATTAGAACCAATTAAAGAAGGTGATTTTGTTAAAGACCATATAAGGACACTGGCCAAATGAACTTTTGCTGAGAAAAAGGTTAAAACCTCAATACTCAAAGAACAACTTCACACAGACTTACTGCGAGAACCAAAGAACAGACCTAAGACAACGTCATCTGTGTCCGAGAGGTTCCAGAGACCAAGTGCTGTGAGCTACTCGTTAAAACTATCGCCTATTGTTAAGTATATTACGCTGTAAGCTTAATAAATCTTGATCTATTGCTCAAACATAATGGCCCAGAAATTCGAGTCGGGGGCTTGCCGCGCGTGTAAGCCCCCGATCTGCACTTACCCGACGCGCCGGCCGTTGAGCTTCAGGGACGCCTGGAATTGCTGTTTTAAAATGTTGACTCCCGGGCAGCGTCTGACGTCACGCCGCCCAGGAGTGCAGCCAGCGCGAAGCCTGGAGCGCGCTGTGCAACTGAGACACGCCCCTTGAGGTCTCAGTTTAACAGGACACGCCCCCAATGTTTCTGCCAAGCTGCTAAGCATTTTTACATGCAAAGCAGCAGTTTAAATAGGTTTTTGGAAGTTTTTTGAAGCTTTTGGTAACTTTTATAAACTTTTAAAAACGTTTACATTATTTTGAAGAATCTGAAGTAGTTTTAAACAGAATTAAAGCAATTTAAAGACTTTTAAAAGCCCTAAAAGAATTTTTTTAATTCCATTTATTTATTTAGCAATGTCGTCGTCATACGTGTCTTCACACTGTTCCCTTTGGGGAACTGTATGAAGTGATGGAAGGATTTATGGCCATGATTAACGCTCATTCCGTGACCGTAACCATCTTTGAACCAGCCATTAGGGCGGTTAGTCCTATGGCGGGAGGGTTTTACGGGCTCCCACAAGCTATACAAGGAGGGGGGGCCACCCACACCCACGGACGCAAATATCCCACTGGATGTCAACCCAGAATTTAGAGCCGGAGCTCCGACTCCACTTGCCGGGACTGTCTGGAGTGGGGTTCGAAACCCTACCCTGATCTAGGCCCAGCGGCGGGGATCCTACCGCTATGCCAAAGGCCCAATCTGATTAGCAACGTGAAATGGCTGGAATGAGCACAATTCACGGCATTAAAAGAACTCACAATTGAACTGATGATGACCTCAGCAATCTCCTCAAGGAGGTGGAGGCGCAGCGCCTGCTCATCATTGGTAATGAGAAGTCAAAGGCGCTGCAAAAAGGGCAGATGATAGCTTGGTCTTTCAAGTGGCAGCATAGGGCTCCAGTCACGGGGAGGGAAAAGGCGCAGGAAACGTATGGGTGTCACCTTTTGTGCGGAGTGGGCCTTTTGCGTAGCAGTAAGCATCCCCGCCGCTGGGCCAGAAGGAGTAGGGTTTCGAACCCCACTCCAGACAGTCCCGGCAAGTGGAGTCGGAGCTCCAACTATAAATTCTGGGTGGACATCCAGCGGGATACTTGCGTCCGTGGGTGTGGGTGGCCCCCCCCCCTCAGATGGGTTGTGGGAGCCCGTAAAACCCTCACGCCATAGGACTAACCACCCTAGTGGCTGGTTCAAAGATGGTTACGGTCACGGAATGAGCGTTAATCACGGCCATAAATCCTTCCACCACTTCATACAGTTCCCGAAAGGGAACAGTGTGAGGATACGTACGACGATGGCCTCTTGCGCAATGCACCTCCTTGGACCCTCAGTCACAGATGCGAGGGGGCAAATCGTGCAATTGTTAAATTTTTCATTTTATTGACATGTAAAATGTTGGCCCAGTAATTCCCTTCCAAATGCGCGAGTACGATCGGGGTACTTACGCGTCTGGCCGGAGGAAATGCCGGTTTTCAGCATGCACAGCGCATGCGGGGAAAACCGGCATTTCCTGTCCTCTGAACGAAGGGGTTCAGAGGCAGAACGCGTGCGCAGTAAAATTCGCCGCTTTCATTCATGCTTTCAGTGAGGTCAAGTCCTTACAACTTACACATGAAAAAAGCATGGGTACAGTTGCTCCAGAGGCTGCGGAGGAAGATATTTCTTATCGTGGAGCTTCTGAAAGTATGTATGTCTGTATATATTCCTTTGCGTGTTATGTATATATTCCTTTACTTATGTGTATGAATGTATTATTTAATTATGACTTTCAGAGAAAGTAACTTATTGGAAAATCATAATTAAAAACATACATTCATACACATAAGTAAAGGAATATAAAACATACATACATATACGTAAAGGAATATATGCGGACATACATACATAATTACTTATTACTGATGAAAAGTTTCTTTCTTAAAAGTGCTGGAAATGTTACATTACTCATTTTAGAACACTCATTTTCACATTCAATTCACACAGCCACAATTGCTCCTTCTACCTACCGTTCTGAAAACCCGTTTAAAAAAAAAAATTTAAACTTTAAAACTTACTTAAACTTTCTTAAAATAACTTCCCTCCCTTTCCCAAACAAAAATATTGCCTTTCAGAAGCTCCACGATAAAATATATCTTCCTCCGCAGCCTTGGAGCAACTTTACACATGCTTTTTCAAGTGTAACTTGTAAGGACTTACCCTCACTGAATCCATGAATGAAATCGACGAAGTTCACTGCGCAAGCGCTGCCTGTGCAGTCGCACGTGCTGTGCCTATGAACCCCTTCGTTCCGAGGACTGGAAATGCCGGCGTTCCCCGCATGCGCTGTGCATGCTGAACGCCGGCATTTCCAACGGCCAGATGCGTGAGTACCCAGACCGTACTCACGCATTTGGTCACGAATTTCTGGCCCACTGGCTGCTGCCTATTGGTGCCTTTTCCAGGAACTCTGAGAGATCAATAAGATCTTACATACCTGAGCCACGCACAAATTGGCACACGGTCAAGCAGATCAGAGAGTTAAATGCGTGGCTCAAAGAGTGGTGTGGGAAAAAGGGGTTTCAATTCATGGGGCACTGGCACCAGTACTGGGGAAAGAGGGAGCTGTTCCGTCGGAACGGGCTCCTGCTAGTATTTTTGTAATCTATGCCTCTATTTATAAAGCCAAGGATCCCATATGTCTTTTTAACAGCCTTCTCAACTTGTCCTGCCACCTTCAAAAATTTGTGTACGTACACTCCCAGTTCTCTCTGTTCCCAGGAAGAACGGAACATGGGAACATAGGAACAGGGGTAGGCCATTTAGCCCCTCGAGCCTGTTCCGCCATTCAATGAGATCATGGCTGATCTGCCACCTAACTCCATATACTCACCTTTGCCTCATATCCCTTAATACCTTTGATTAACAAAAATCTATCAATCACAGATTTAAAATTAACAATTGATCTCGCATCAATTGCTGTTTGCAGAGGAGCGTTCCAAACTTCTAGCACCCTTTGTGTGTAGAAGTGTTTCCTAATTTCACTCTTGTAAGATCTGGCTCTAATTTTTTAGACTATGCCACCTAGTCATGGACTGCCCAACCAGCGGGAATAGCTTCTCTCTATCTACCTTATCTGTTTCCCCATAATATCTTGAAAACTTCGATTAAGTCACCCCTTAACCTTCTAAATTCCAGGGAATACAACCCTAATTTCTGTAATCTCTCCTAGTAATTTAACCCTTGAAGTCTGGGTATCATTCTGGTAAATCTACGCTGCACTCCCTCCAATGCCAATATATCCTTCCTCGTGTGTGGTGCCCAGAATTGCTCTCAGTACTCCAGGTGTGGTCTAACCAGGACTTTGTAAACCTGTAGCATCCTGCATCTGCATTGAAATTGTACCATTTAGTTTATATTGCCTTTCCTCATTCTTCCTAACAAAAGTAATCACTTCACACTTCTCGATATGAAATGCCATGAGTCTTCCCATTTCACCAGACTGTATATGTCCTCCTGAAGTCTGCTATTATCCTACTCATTGTTTGACGAAGGGAGTCACTGCATTACGTGAAGGAGAGCTTTATTGATAATCCTGCCAGGCCCCAAAGCGAGAATGGGTCAGCAGAGCCCATCAGTGCGACCAGCCCAAGTATTGGGGAGATGCTGAATAGGCTCGGCTACTCGCATCTTGCAGTCCGGACTCACTCGTGTCTGTCGCCTCCATCTCCTTGTAATCGTGGGCTCAGCTCAGTTCTCGCAGAATCTGCATTCCTGGCAATCGCCATGGCAGCACACTGCATTCAAATATGCAGAACCGCTCTAAATAATGAGATACTGTTTCCACTGACAAGAGGGTCAGTAACCAGAGGATACATTTTGAAGATAATTGGCGATGGAACCAGTGTGGGGGGAGATAAGGAGAATTTTATGCAGTGAGCTGTTATGATCTGGAATGCACTGCCTGAAAGGGTGGTGAAAGCAGATTCAATAGTAATTTTCAAAAGGGAATTGTATATATACTTGAAAAGGAAAAAGTTTGCAGGGCTATGGTGAAAGAGCAGGGGAGTAGGACAAATTGAATGCTTTGGGACATCCTGAGGTTGTCAAAGGTGTTATATAAATGCAAGTTCATTCTTTCTTTATTGCACTCATCCATCTACTATTTCGATGCAGTCCTTCAACCCACTAAAAATAAACAGGTCTTTTGTCCACTAATATCAACTGTGGTGATAGCGATGGAGAGTAAACAGAGAAAGGAAAGGAATAAAGAAGCCTCGTGTTGATGGCTGAAGGAATACATCCCGTGTCCGTGTGTTGAGCACATTACATGGTGACAGAAGTGGCAAGTACCCGAAATACCCATGTTAAAGACTGTCCGCGTCAATGGAACTAACTTTCCCGGTGAACCCAGTCAGCTCCCGGTGAGTGAAAGTTTACGATACGGGTGTAGCATAGTAGCTAGTTAAGCCAGGACGGAGGTAAACAAGAGAGACTGAGAAAAAAAAAAGTGTACTTACCCCACGTTGCTTACTATCATGGCCACTCAAAGTCCTGCATTCTTTCAGATTTCTCCCCCCTCCGAATTTGATTTTACACGGCCGGAAGAGTGGCTGTTGTGGCTCAGCAGATTTGAACGCTTCAGACAGGCTTCAGGCCTTGATAAACAGGCACAGGAAAAACAGGTCAACACGCTATTATATTCCATGGGAGCGGAGGCTGAAGCAATCGTCCAGTGCAGGAATATTACGGCTGATCAACTGAAAAGCTATGACACAGTTAAAACGGAGTTGTCTAATCATTTCATCCCGTGGAGGAATTTGATATTCGAATGCGCAAGATTCCAAAGGCGCGTGCAGGAGAGAGGGGAATCGGGTGATAGCTTCATCAAAGCGCTATATAAGCTCATAGAACACTGTGAATATGGAGCTATGCGGGACGAACTAATTCGTGACAGATTGGTTGTTGGACTAAGGGATCTTAAACTCTCTGAAAAATTACAGATGGACCCAGACCTCACAGTTGACAAAGCAAAAACACAGGTTTTCCAAAGTGAAGCAATAAAGAAACAGCAATCAATGCTTCAGAAAGATAGTAATGAGGAGGAGGAATCCATTGAAACCATAAGTGCCCCCCGACAATCAGCCCCCCAAAAACATTTTTCTACCAAATCAAAACAAACTGACTCACATGAATATGTACAGAGGCCTCGCACTGGAACTCAACCTGGAACACATTTCCAACCACAAAAGCAGAGTTGCAGATGGTGTGGCCGGAGTACACACAATAGACAAATCTGTCCAGCCAAAGATGTTAGCTGCAGGAATTGCCAGAAAAAGGGACATTTTGCTGCAGTTTGCCGATCCACACCTGCGGTTGCTGAAATATCAGAGGACGACGACAATGAGATAGTATTCCTGGGGTCAATTAGAGATGGGCAGGACCAGCCGTGGACCATCACCCTAAGCCTGTGTGGTCACATGACTGAATTCAAAATCGATACAGGGGCTGATGTCACTGTCATCCCGGAGTGCCTCCACAACGACCTAGGTCAAGAGGCTCTTCAGAGCACCACTAAGATTCTTCAGGGGCCTGGTCAAGTCCCGTTGAATGTCAGAGGAAAATTTTCAGCTACCCTGACCCGTGGTCCACGGTCTACAAAACAGGACGTGTATGTGGTACGCGGTCTACAAACAGCGCTCCTCAGTCGCCCCGCCATCATTTCCCTGCATCTGGTGTCCAGGTTGGACCCACAAGTAGCAGAGACAGTATCTACGGACCTCGAACGGGAGGTCAGACAATGGTTCCCCAGACTGTTTTAAGGCATTGGGCGAGTGCAAGAGGAGTATCACATTCGCCTCAAGCCGGATGCTAAACCTTTTGCTCTCTCTACACCCCAACGTGTCTCGCTCCCCCTTATGTCCAAAGTTAAGGAGGAACTCACCCACATGGAGCAACTGGGGATAATTGCAAGAGTTGAGGAACCCACAGCTTGGTGCTCCTAAATGGTTGTGGTCCCAAAACCCAACGAAAAAATCAGAATCTGCGTAGACCTAACAAAACTCAATGAAAGTGTCTGTAGAGAGCTGCATCTCTTACCCTGCGTAGAGCACACTCTGGGGCAGCAGAAAGATGCAAAGGTTTTTACAAAGCTTGACGCTCAATCTGGTTAATGGCAAATACCCTTGTCAGAGGAGTCAAAACGTCTCACCACGTTCATTACGCCATTCGGACGTTACTGTTTCCACAGACTGCCCTTTGGAATATCCTCCGCCCCATAGCATTTCCAGCGCTGCATGTCCTGCCTCCTTGAGGGACTTGATGGTGTCTTATGCCAAATGGATGACGTGTTGGTGTTTGGCGCAACCCAAGAACAGCACCATCAGCAACTTTTTGCAATTCTCAGTAAACTACAGCAAGCTGGACTTACTCTTAACTCCAAATGTGAATTCGCCAAAACGCAGGTGAAATTTCTCGGCCAGGTCATCGATGGGACCGGTGTCAGAGCAGGTCCTGACAAAGTCAAGGCCCTCGCACACATGGCCGCGCCAAGGAATGTATCTGAAATATGCCGCTTCATGGGCCTGGTCAATCACTTGGGCAAATACATACCCCATCTAGCCGATAAAACCAAGCCACTCCAAGATCTCCTCAACAGGCAGACCTCATGGTATTGGGGACCCCAGCAGTCCCAAGCTTTCACTGAGATGAAGACGGAGCTAACCACCCCGCCAGGCCTTGCACTGTATGACCCCAATGCACTCACTAAAGTGTCAGCTGATGCCTCATCGTTTGGCTTGGGTGCAGTCCTTTTACAAAAGAGACCTGACACTGACTGGCGCCCTGTAGCCTATGCTTCACGAGCCCTTTCAAAAACAGAGCAGCGCTATGCGCAGATTGAAAAAGAGGCCCTGGCCATTACATGAGTGTGTGAGCACTATAGAGACTTCCTAATAGGCATGACATTCCAGGTCGAAACAGATCACAAGCCCCTCCTTACACTATTGGGATCTAAAAACCTGTACGAGTTGTCCCCCCCGCATTCAGCGCTTTCGGATGCGACTCATGCACTTTCACTTCACTATATCACATGTGCCAGGGAAGAGCCTAGCAACTGCCGACGTCCTCTCCAGGGCTCCCTACCAGCCGCCGGTGGATGATTCCCCTGAGGTGCAGTGCATAGAGAATTATGTACACTCAATACTCACTGCACTGCCCATTACCGAGAAACGCCTGGCTGCACTTCGTCAAGAACAGGAAATGGATGAACTACTTCGTCAGGTCTTCACATACTGCCATGAGGGCTGGCCAGATCATGCGAAACTTGACAACACTCTTAGACCTTACGCGGCCGTTTCAGGTGACCTCACTATTGTACAAGGATTGCTGCTACAGGGGTGCCGGTTGGTTATTCCAGCATCAATGTAGAAAGACATTCTGGACAAACTGCATGATGGCCATCAAGGGATCACAAAATGCAGAGCACGAGCCAGGTGTTCTGTCTGGTGGCCTGGATTAAGCGGTCAACTACAACGTAAAGTACAACAATGCCTAAGCTGCGCCCAAATGAGACAACAACCACCAGAGCCATTGATTCCAGATGACACCCCTGAGGGCCCATGGCAGAAGGTTGGGGCTGATCTATTTCATTTGGATAACTCAACTTACCTGGTAATGTTTGACTACTTCTCTAAGTTCATTGAAGTTATCAAGCTCCTCTCCACCACCTCACATGCAGTCGTTGAATGTATGAAATCCTGCTTTGCCCGCCTAGGGGTCCCCCTGCTGGTCCGAACAGATAATGGCCCCCAATTTGCCTCGGACACCTTTCGCTCATTTGCCGACAGCTGGGACTTCACCCATGTCACATCCAGTCCTCTGTACCCTCAAAGCAATGGGGCTGCCGAGCGCGCTGTCCAGACAGCCAAACAGCTTTTAAAAAAGTCACCTGACCCATACCGGGCACTCCTTGCATACCGCTCCACACCTCTTTATAGCGGATTCAGCCCTGCTGAGTTGCTACAAGGCAGAAAACTTCGTACAACCGTGCCAACTATGCCATCACTCCTGACCCCAGGCTGGCCCAACCTCCAGAATTTTACAGACAAGGACAAACAATCTAAACTAAGACAACAGGCCAACTTTAACAGTCGCCACAGAGCTAAGCCCTTGTGTCCACTCCTTCCAGGTGACGATGTGTGGATGCGTGACTCCCGCAAAAGAGGCATTGTGCAAGGACAGGACAACACCCCAAGATCATATCTGGTTGCTATCCAGGGCCAGATTGTTCGCAGGAACCGCAGACACCTCGCACTTACCCAGCAGCCCCCAGACGCTGCTGATGAGCCTTCCATTCCCGATGACGACAATGGGGATGCGGGTCTGGAACTCCTCCACCCACAGGGGATACCCCACCTCCGTCTCCTCCACCCACAGGGGATACCCCACCTCCATCGGGTTCCAGACGATACCCTGAAAGGGTCCACAATCCTCCTTCATACCTCCAGGACTTTGCAACATGAATAGCTTAAGAACCAAGACACCTCATTGGGTCAGAATAATACCCGAGGTACTTGGTGGAGGGTTCAGGCAGTCACCTTGTCCCTCCAAGCTTACTCTGCTTGCATTATTTGTGTTTCTCTAAAAAAAAGAAGAGATACATTGTGCATTAGAGATGTTATGTTTGTTAGAGTTTGTTATTTCTTAAGCACAGTAAAAAAGTAATGATTTGAAAGAAGGTCATTTGAAATGTTAATAGTAAAGGAATAGTATTCAAAGTCTGTTTAGAAAGGGAGATGTGGTGATAGTTACCCTCCGCCCCGGTAGGGGGCGACGGAGAGTAAACAGGGAAAGGAAAGGAATAAAGAAGCCTCGTGTTGATGGCTGAAGGAATACATCCTGCGTCCGTGTGTTGAGCACATTACATCAACAACAGTAATTTCAAGTCTTTAATCCTTTTATGCACATATCAGACTTTCTAGCAGAAATAGCTGTGATTCCAAAATGTGGAAATAACTTTGTTTTCACACCAGTAACAGGAACTGCACTTTCCAACTCACCTAAAGCTTCACTGTAATACGAGTCCCAATCAGGCCAGAACTGATTACACACCCAATCATACATGAGTGAGTAAAGGACATTATGAAATCTCTCAGTAAAAGTCATCTTATCAGAAAACTCTGACAGAGCAGCAGGTACATAGGCAGGAGGAGCTGGGATTTGTCCACACAGCCTCTCCACTGAAAAACCCGGGGAAAATCTCAGAGTGAAGATGAAGGGAATTCCCAGCTTCACAGCCAGAAGATCACCACAAGGATGTACAGGGTCAGACAACAGAACTTTAAACTTTGATTCTTGCAGTTTTTGCATCAGTTTGTGGTTCTTTATTATTCCATCACAGATCTGTCTGTTCAGTTTTGTTCTAGTTGCCACGATTGCTGAGGATAGCCCCAGTAGGATAAATGAGGTTTCTCGTACATCCAGAATTCTATCGAATCCTTGAAAGAATCTACGCATGTCTCACTGGTAAATGGTACTTGAAATACTTCAAATGTCATGGGTGAGGGCTCAGAATAGTTTATGTAAAGTGTAGCTGTATGTATAGCCACAGTAACGTTATGACCCCGCTCGATCAGCTCCTCAATGACGGGTTTCAAATTAATCCAGTGACTGCCTTCTGGAGGCCAGATCAGCACATTCTCACTCGTAGCCCTCTGGAGAAAGAGAATCACTGAAAACAGATGCCTGAGCTAAAGGATGTCCATTGGCAATGGCTCAGAGTCGTAGCTCTACACTGACTCCTCGAATCACACCTTTACACCGACACCAGAAAGCTGCTCCTATAAGTGTGGGTCAGAACAATTCAGTTGATTTACCTGTTGGACATTGAATCTTTTGGGGGACAAAGTTCACTAACTCCTAAAAAAGTGAAAGGAAATGAACAAATGATGGACTTCATTAACAAACATTGGGACTGGATCCAGATTCAGTAGAAACTTTCAAAAGTGAACTGGATACATACTTGAAAGGGAAACATTGGGAAGGCTATGGGGAAAGAGCAGGAGAGTGGGACTAATTGGTAGCCCTTGGTACAGGCGCACTGGGTGATTGATGTTAACCAATGGATTTCCCTGAATGTCAAAGCACACCTAAAAAGCAGTAACAATCCCTGCTCAGCTGACCTATTGGCCTGATACTGTGTAGTCCCTTGAAACACCCACTGCTACAGGGGATCCCAGAACTTCCGTGCCAGGGAGGAGCAGCTCAATACGTTGCATTCTCTGCCACCGCCTAGGCCACTATGCCCGCCAATGCTACAATCCCCCAAGACAGACAGGCCCCGACCCAGTCGAGCAGCGGTTTGAGAAAATGGAGGCAGCCATAGCCGCCCTAAATGTCAGTCAAAGAGCCCTACCAGTCTCCGTGGTCCCCCAGCAAAACAATTCACTTCCACCGCCACCCGCGCTATGACTCCCGCGGGTGAGAATGGGGGTGGGGGGGGGTTCCCCTCTCCAACACGATGGTCACGGGAGGCCGGTAGCCAACACTGTTGTTTTGGGAGGCCATCAACAACTAATGCTGGTCGACTCTGGGTCCTCTGTCACCATCATCCACGATCCCCACCCCAACCCCACAAAGGGTCGACCCCAGCTTTTATCATGATTCGACAATTCAACCCAGGCGACCATACAAGGGTCCCTTCCCATAGTATTGGACGTAGAAGGGGTGCAGGTCGCAGTTCAAAACCCCATCCATATGTCTATGCATACCGGGCAGGGAATATTAGGTAGCGATGCATTCAGCAGTCATCAGGCAGTGGTTGACTATGAAAACAATTATATCTGGTAGAACCTTCAAAATGGACTCGATATTCGTGATTAAAAAATTAGAGGACTACGAATCAGCCACCTCTGCTGACCCGGAAGTCCGGGCGATCCTAGAGTCAGTCCCGGGAGCATTCGCAACCAACAAACAAGATGGCGGAAGCATGACCGAACCCGAGTAGCCCTCTGGAGAAAGAGAATCACTGAAAACAGATGCCTGAGCTGCAGGATGTCCATCGGGAATGGCTCAGAGTCGCAGCTCTACACTGACTCCTCGAATCACACCTTTACACTGACACCAGAAAGCTGCTCCTATCAGTGTGGGTCAGAATGATTCAGTTGATTTACCTGTTGGACATTGAATCTTTTGGGGGATAAAGTTCACTAACTCCTAAAAAAGTGAAAAGAAATTAACAAATGATGGACTGGAATAACAAACATTGGGATTGGATCCAAATTCAGTAGAAACTTTCAAAAGTGAATTGGATACATACTTGAAAGGGAAAATTGGGAAAGCTATGGGGAAAAAGCAGGAGGGTGGGACTAATTGGTAGCCCTCGGTACAGGCACACTGGGCCGATTGGCCTCCTTCTGTGCTGTAAGATTCTATTGACTTAGATGTTAAACAATGGATTTCCCTGAATGCTAATGCACACCTAAGAGGCAGTAACAATCCCTGCTCAGCTGACCTACTGGCCTGATACTGTGTAGCCCCTTGAAGCACCTGCTGTTACATTCAATCCGTACTCCGCTGTGTCCCTCGATTCATACAGCAACAATGGTGCCCTCCCCAAACACAAAGAGGTCTGCATGCGAATGGGACACTAATACAGAGGCAACTGTGGCCCTGTCTGCTGCAAAGCAGAACCAGCTGACTGGAGGACACCGGACAGTGAGCAGGTACTACTGTTGCTGTTGGATTGGTTGTGGAGGATATGGAGGACTGGCAGACATGCAGTATCAGCAGATACCTCTGGGAACCACAGAGACAATAGGAATAGGTTCATGAATCGGGCGTGGTGGCCTCTGTGCAACACTGGAAGACTGAGCCAGAACCTGGAGCAATGGGCGGGCGGGAAGTCTGGGGGAAAGGAATTGAACCAGTGTGGATGATAAAACCTGTTTCACGACCTAAGGACGTCCCAAACGCTTTACAGCCAATGAAGTACTTTTGAAGTGCAGTTACTGTTGTAATGTAGGAAACGTTGCAGCAAATTTGCGCACAGCAAGGTTCCGCAAACAGCAACGAGGTGATGATCAGATATTCTGTTTTAACAATGTTGGATGAGGAATAAGTATTGGCCGGGACACCAGGGAGACCTCCCCAATCTTCTCCGAATAGTGCTTTGGGATCTTTTTCGCCTACGTGAGAGGGGAATTGAGGCCTTGGTTTAACATTGCATCCGAAAGGCGACATCTCCAACAATACAGCACTCCTGCACTGGAGCATCACCCTAATAATGTGTTCAAATCTCCGGAGTGCCCACAACCTTCTGACTCATAGGTGAGAGCGTTAAGACTAATCCACCTTGTGTGAGTAAGGGTCTGTGGCTGGGATAAAATTGCATTGGGTCTGCGGTCGGATGAGGGTTAAATAACCGATGACAGACCCAATGCACTAGGAATGGAAACACTTTCAGGGGCGAGCACCAGGGCGCTGTCAATTTGCCAATTTGTCAAGTTGGGTGGTGGGTTGGCGGGGGAGGGAAGAGGCGGAGCACTCCATGGCTGCTGTGTTTGCAGTGATATAAAGGGGACTGAAGGAGGAGAACACCACTGAACTGGTCAGGGGTTAGAGGTGGACAGTAATTCTGTGAACAAGGGCATCAGAGGGAACGAGTGCCATTAAACAGGGCACTGACTGTTCAGGTAGCTATCAAGAAGTGGTGCTAATATTGTACCGTTGAATATGGATAAACCCATCTGTCACTTATTATTCATATCATTTTTTTAGATTAATAATCTATCCAGTATGAAGTAAAAGTGTCTAAATTAAACAGAATGTACCATTCTAATTGAAATTTCTTTTCCCGGGGAAACATGGCCCTCAGACCCTCCCATAAAAATGCACCACCAGGGGGCAGCATTCAGAAGGGGTACATTTCTAAATTTGCTCTATCTCCGAGCACAGTCACCAAAACCTGCTGGAAAAGATATATTTACACCAGTCATTGCTGAGAGCAAAAAAAAACAAAGAAGTTTAGGGAGCAAAGCTATTCGATGACAGCAGCAGAGGAACACTAGGACCCACCAAGGTGAAAATCCTACTGATGTGCCAAATAACTGCCCGAATCCTTGAAGTTAAAGTTTAAGACTGAAGGCTTTTATTAAGTAAGAATCCTGGCAGAGTTAACAGAGTTCATCATCGACCGAGCCCTTGGTAGAACATACCAGAAGAGGGGCGGGGCCAGGGAGGAGCATTAGTGGTTCCCCCCGGTGGAACATTCCAGACATTACAAGTACAAGTACAAATATCAGAACACAGTTATTTCATCACATTCACCCCCTGCTATAGATTCAGTCTGTCAGGAGGTCTGATAATCCTCTGGGAACGACGTAACTCTTGCTGAGGCTCCTCCCGGAGTACTAACTCCGGTTCATTCGAATTCCCAGAATCATCAGTATTTTCCACACTGAGGGTTTGTGTCTCTGAAGGTCCAATACCACGATTGAAAACTCTACTCTCAGAGTCGAACTCTTTTCGAGCTCTAGCAGGTGCAAGATCTTTAATAGAGACCGTATCCTCTCGCCCATCCGAATATTGAATATACGCATACTGGGGATTAGCATGGAGGAGTTGTACTTCCTCCACCAGTGGATCAGTCTTGTGGCCTCTCACATGTCTGCGCAACAACACAGGGCCCATGGTCGTCAACCATGTGGGTAATGATACTCCATTAGTAGCTTTTCTAGGAAAACTAAACATCCTTTCATGAGGGGTGGCATTCGTCGCTGTACACAAAAGAGGCCTTATGGAATGCAGCACGTCTGGCAGGACATCCTGCCAGCGAGAGGTCGGCAGGCTTCGTGACTTCAGAGACAGTATGATAGCCTTCCACACTGTCGCATTTTCTTTCTCGACCTGTGTGGTAAACCACTGTTGTTAGTATTGTTGTTCACTGTTGTTCACTCTTGCACATTGTTGTACTTGTCTGTGCATGCCTCAGCTGACTCCGCCCCTGGCTCCACCCTCATGGCCGGGTATAAAGGTGACTGCTCGGCAGCCCCCTGCCCTTTTGGATACCAGGCAACCACGAGAGGCATGCTCTGTTCTTTGGTAATAAAAGCCTGTTTGTTACACTCTCAACTTCCAGTCTTTTGTAGTAATTGATAGCGCATCAATTTTATTACCAAAGTTAAATGTTGGCTCCGAATGCTGATCAACCGATGGCGCAAAACGCTGAGCAGCAGGCGCTGCTGCGAGCCCTCAGACCAACATGCCTGGACCTAGACCCCCAAGAAGCGGGTTCATCGACTAAATTCGCACAATGGCTGCGTTGCTTTGAGGCATATCTGGAAGCCTCAACCGTGACTCTCGATGAAAATAAACTGAAAATCCTGGCCTCGAAGGTGAGCCACCAAGTCTATACTTTAATCCAAGATGCGACGACCTACGCGGCGGCTATCGACCTACTGAAAGGGCAGTATGCACGCCCGGTTAACACGGTCTATGCCAGGCACCTTTTAAGATCTCGCAGACAGCAGCCCGGGGAATCGGTGGAGGCCTTCCTACGGGCACTGCGGGTACTGCTGCTGCGACTGCAAGGAAGTATCGGCCGCGGCACATGCGGAGGGACTGATACGAGACGCTTTAGTTGCGGGTCTAAGGTCCGACTACTCCCGGCAGAGGCTGCTGGAGAAGGGTGAAATAGACCTGACAAAGGCAGTGTCCCTCGCGCTCTCGCTCGACGCGGCCCACAGAAATATGGACGCTTTCTCCCCTAATCGCCCCGCGCCGTGGACGCCGCAATCTTGGGCCATGGGACCGCCACCTCCGACTGCTGCAGCGATGTCCAAGGCACAAAAATGCTATTTTTGTGGCCAAGCTAAACACCCTAGAGCACGCTGCCCCGCGAAGAATGCTACCTGCTCCGGCTGCGGGAAGAAAGGTCACTACGTTAGCGCCTGCAAAGGGAAGACCGCTAACGCCAGCAGCGCCGCGTGCGAACCGTGGGCGCAGCCATCTTGTCCGCCATCTTGGGCTCCCCCAGCCGCGTGGGGATCGGGACCGTGGGCGCCGCCATTTTGTCCGCCATCTTGGACGCCTCCGACTTCGGTTACGGGGGACCCGGACTCCACAACCGCCTCATCGGACGACCGCATCGACGCGCTTGAACATGCGCTGGCTTCCGTGACGCTGGAGCAATCTCTCCCGCATCAACTGTCCAGGTCCATGATGGACATTACGGTAAACGGCCGCGCCACTACCTGCCTTTTTGACAGCGGGAGCACGGAGAGTTTTATACACCCCGACACGGTGCGCAGTTACTCTCTCCCGGTCCTGCCGACGCGACATCGGATCTCTTTGGCTTCCAAAGCCCAGTCAGCGGACGTCGGTGGCTACTGTATGGTGACTCTTTCAGTGCGGGGTACTAAATACAAAAATTTTAAACTTCTGGTCCTGCCCCATCTCTGCGCTGCCGTCCTACTGGGGTTGGATTTTCAGTGCCACCTTAAGAGTGTCACTTTAGCGTACGGTGGACCCCTCCCCCCTCTCACAGTCTGCAGCCAGCAGTTTTTAAATCACCCGCAGCGCGCCATTTGCAGCCTCTCCACCCTTAAAGTCTCCCCCCCCTCCTTGTTCGCTAACCTCACCCGCGACTGTAAGCCCATCGCTACCAAAAGTAGGCGTTACAGTGCCGGGGATAGGGGTTTCATTAAATCCGAGGTAGCGAGACTCCTGAAGGAAGGGATTATCGAGAGCAGCAATAGCCCATGGTGAGCACAAGTGGTGGTGGTGAAGGCTGGCGGCAAACAGCGCCTAGTTATTGACTACAGCCAGACGATCAACCGCTACACCCAGCTGGATGCATATCCACTCCCCCGCATATCTGACATGGTCAATCAGATAGCACAATACCGGGTGTTCTCGACGATTGATCTGAAGTCGGCATACCACCAGCTCCCCATCAGGGCTGAGGATCGCCAGTACACAGCTTTTGAAGCTGACGGTCGGCTCTATCACTTTCTCAGAGTTCCCTTCGGCGTCACCAACGGAGTTTCTGTCTTCCAACGGGAGATGGACCGGATGGTTGACCAGAACGCGCTCCAGGCCACTTTCCCATATCTAGACAACGTCACCATCTGCGGCCACGACCAGCAGGACCACGACGTTAACCTAGAGAAATTCCTCCGGACGGCCCAGCGGCTGAATCTCACATACAACAAAGACAAATGTATGTTTCGTACTACGCGCCTTGCTACTCTTGGCTGCGTAGTGGAGAACGGAGTCATCGGCCCAGACCCCGATAGAATGCGCCCCCTTATGGAGCTCCCCCTCCCCCACTGCCAGAAAGCACTGAAGAGATGCCTGGGGTTTTTCTCTTACTATGCTCAGTGGGTGCCCAACTATGCGGATAAAGCCCGACCCCTCATCAAGTCCGCCTCCTTCCCCCTGACAGCAGAGGCCTGTGCAGCCTTCACTCTCATAAAAGGAGACATTGCGAAGGCCACAATGCACGCTGTGGATGAGTCCCTCCCTTTTCAAGTGGAGAGCGACGCATCCGACTTTGCCCTAGCTGCAACCCTTAACCAGGCGGGGAGACCCGTGGCCTTTTTCTCAAGGACCCTCCAGGGCCCCGAGATTCGACACTCCTCTGTCGAAAAGGAGGCCCAGGCCATTGTGGAAGCCGTGCGACATTGGCGGCATTACCTGGCCGGAAAACGATTTACCCTGCTCACTGACCAGCGTTCAGTGGCTTTTATGTTTCATAATAAGCAGCGGGGCAAAATCAAGAATGACAAGATCTTAAGGTGGAGAATCGAACTCTCCACCTACAATTACGATATCTTGTACCGGCCCGGGAAACTCAATGAGCCCCCAGATGCCCTATCACGTGGTACGTGCGCCAACGCGCAGGTTGATAGACTACAGACCCTCCACAATGACCTCTGCCACCCGGGGGTCACCAGGTTCTTCCATTTTATCAAATCCCGTAACCTGCCCTACTCCATCGAGGAGGTCAGGACCATGACCAGGAACTGCCAGATCTGTGCCGAGTGCAAGCCGCATTTTTATAGGCCAGACAGAGCGAGCCTGATCAAAGCCACGCGCCCCTTCGAGCGGCTGAGCATCGATTTTAAAGGGCCCCTCCCCTCCTCTGACCGCAATGTGTACTTCCTCAAGATAATTGATGAGTACTCCCGTTTCCCGTTTGCCATCCCTTGCTCGGACATGACCAGTACCACGGTCATTAAATGTCTGAATGACCTCTTCACCTTGTTCGGTTTCCCTAGCTATATCCATAGCGACAGGGGCTCATCCTTTATGAGCGACGAACTTCGGCAGTACCTGCTCGCGAGAGGCATTGCTACAAGCAGGACCACCAGCTACAACCCCCGGGGGAACGGCCAGGTGGAAAGGGAGAATGCGACGGCCTGGAAGGCAGTCCTTTTAAACTTAAAATCTAAGGGCCTTCCGACCTCCCGCTGGCAGGAGGTCCTCCCTGCGGCGCTCCATTCCATTCGGTCGCTGCTTTGTACAGCCACCAATGCCACTCCTCACGAGAGAATGTTCTCCTTCCCCAGGAAGTCCACGTCAGGGATTTCGCTACCAACATGGCTGACTTCTCCAGGACCCGTCCTACTGCGGAAGCACGTGAGGACCCATAAGGCGGACCCCCTGGTCGAGAGGGTGAGCCTCCTCCACGCCAACCCGCAGTATGCTTACGTGGTGTACCCGGATGGGCGGGAGGACACAGTCTCCATTCGAGACCTCGCACCTGCGGGTGCTCCTGAAACACCCTCTTTGCCACCCACCGCTACTCATGCCTACCCCCAGGACACAGTCCCCACACGAGACCTCGCACCTTCGGGTGCCTCTGAGAGACCACCATCGCTACCTCCCATTACCCGCGCTCCGACCCCTGTAGACGGCATGCAGCAGCCCCAGGGCCCGCCACCGGCTACACCTCCTCTGAACGAGACACCGGGTTCAACGTTGGATGCTGCACCATCACCGCCGCTGCTGCGACGCTCAGGACGGCTTACAAGGCCTCCTGATAGACTTCAATACACAAACTTTTAGTGCACTTCACCCCGCCGGACTCAATTCTAAACAAGGGGTGAATGTGGTAAACCACTGTTGTTAGTATTGTTGTTCACTGTTGTTCACTCTTGCACATTGTTGTACTTGTCTGTGCATGCCTCAGCTGACTCCGCCCCTGGCTCCACCCTCATGGCCGGGTATAAAGGTGACTGCTCGGCAGCCCCCTGCCCTTTTGGATACCAGGCAACCACGAGAGGCATGCTCTGTTCTTTGGTAATAAAAGCCTGTTTGTTACACTCTCAACTTCCAGTCTTTTGTAGTAATTGATAGCGCATCAACCTGCCCATTACCATGAGGGTTATAGCTGGTAGTTCTACTCGTTGCAATCCCCTTCGATAGCAAAAACTGTCGTAATTCTTCGCTCATAAAGGAAGAACCCCTATCACTATGTCTTTAGTTAGGCATGCCGAACAAGGAAAACAGTTGGCAGAGGCATTTAATTACATCAGCACTAGTCACATCCGGACAGGGGATAACAAAAGGGAACCGAGAGTACTCGTCTATAATATTAAGAAAATAGACATTACGGTTGCTCGATGGAAGGGGACCTTTAAAATCGAGACTCAAACGCTCAAATGGTCGAGTTGCTTTAATAAGATGAGCTGGCTCGGACGGCTTATAGAAGCGGGGTTTGCATTCAGCACAAACATGACAGGTTCTGGTCATTGTCCGGACCTCCTCAATAGAGTAGGGTAGATTGTGGGACTTAATGAAGTGGTTCATTCTGGTAACCCCAGGGTGGCAGAGTGCGTCGTGGAGGCTTTGAAGCTTATCTGTACCTAGACTAGCACATACTCCTCATGACAAAGCATCCGATGGCTCATTAAATACTCCAGGCCTGTACTGAATATCATAGTCATATGTTGACAGTTCTATTTGCCATCTTAAAATCTTATCATTTTTGATCTTGCCTCTCTGCTTAGTGTTGAACATAAAGGCCACGGATCGCTGGTCAGTAATGAGCGTAAAACGTTGGCCAGCGAGATAATGTCTCCAATACCTGACTGCTTCAATAATCGCCTGTGCCTCCTTTTCCACTGAAGAATGTCGAACTTCTGATCCTTGCAATGTACGAGAGAAGAAAGCTACTGGTCTACCAGCTTGGTTAAGAGTTGCTGCCAACGCAAAATCAGATGCATCACTTTCCACTTGAAAAGGGATCTTCTCATCCACGGCACATACCACTGCCTTCTCAATGTCCCGTTTGATATTAAGGAAAGCCTCCTGAGCTTCCGCCGATAGCGGAAAAGACGTCGACTTAATAAGAGGTCGGACTTTATCTGAGTAGCTAGCCACCCACTGGGCATAGTACGAGAAGAATCCCAGACACCTTCTTAAAGCTTTTACAGTGTGAGGTAAAGGTAATTCCTTAAGTGGGCGTAATCTTTCAGGGTCTGGTCCGATTACCCCATTCTCCACAACGCAACCAAGAATACACAAACGTGTAGTATTGAAGGTACACTTGTTTTCGTTGTAGGTCAGGTTTAACCTCTTTGCAGTCTCTAGGAACTTCGCAAGATTTTGATCATGCTCCCGTTGGTCACGCCCACAGATGGTAACATTGTCCAGGTACGGGAATGTTGCTTCCAACGCGTATTCATCCACCATACGATCCATCTCCCGTTGGAAGACGGATACCCCGTTCGTCACTCCAAAGGGCACCCGAAGGAATTGGTACAGGCGCCCATTAGCTTCGAAGGCTGTATAAGGTCGGTCTTCTATTTTGATGGGGAGTTGATGGTAGGCAGACTTTAAATCAATGGTGGAGAACACGCGGTACTGAGCTATCTGGTTCACCATCTCAGAAATACGAGGCAAAGGATAGGCGTCTAATTGGGTATACAAGTTTATAGTCTGGCTATAATCGACCACAAGTCTTTTCTTCTCATTAGTTTTAACCACCACCACCTGGGCACGCCACGGGCTACCACTGTGTTCGATGATTCCCTCCCGCTGAAGCCTTTCCACTTCCTCTTTTATAAATGTTTTATCTTCTGAACTATACCGTCGACTCTTAGTCGCTATAGGTCTACAATTAGGAGCAAGGTTCGCAAACAAAGAAGGCGGACTTACGTTTAAAGTAGAAAGGCCGCAGACTGTGAGTGGAGGCTGAGATCCACCATACTTAAGCGTAATGCTCTCATGCTGACACTGGAAGTCCAAGCCTAATATTAAGTTCACACACAACTGAGGTAATATGAGGAGTTTAAAGTCCTTATACTCCGTATCCTTAACGGTCAATGTGACTTTACAATATCCAGTTACCTCCGAAGTAAGGGATTTGGACGCCATCACAATTTCACTTCGAGTAGGATACACCTTCAATGAACAGGAGTTAACAAGGTTAGGGTGTATAAAACTTTCAGTACTGCCACAGTCTATCAAACACCCAGTAGGATGTCCATCATAGATTTTGACAAGGAACACGGTATGGTCTGGTCAACCGTAGCCGAGGCTAGAGTAAAACGATAGGCGGCAGCAGAGAAGACCTCGGGTACAGGATTATCCTTACACACTTTACTAAAATGTCCCCGTTTCTTACATTTAAAACAGGTAGCCTCTCTGGCTGGGCAACTTTGCCTGGGGTGTTTAGATTGGCCACAAAAATAACACTTAGACCCATGGGGCACAGCCGCAACAATAGGATTAAGTGGGGGCTCCATTGGTGTTATGGATGCCTCCATACTCGGAACACACGAGGCTGAGAGAGATGCATGGGCTGATGCATACACTTCTGAATTCTTCTGGGCTACATCTAACGATCGAGCAGCAGCGACGACCGTTTTTAAAACTAACGAGTCGTTCTCGAGGAGTCTCTGTCTAATATAATTAGATCGGAGGCCAGATATGAAAGAATCGTGGATGGCTTCTTCCTGATACACTATGGCAGAGACAGCCTTGTAGTTGCAACCCTTAGCCAAAGCCTTAAGGTCCTGCAGGAAATCGTCCAGAGATTGCCTGCGAGTAGACAGGAGATACCTGGCGTATACTTCATTAACCGACTTAAGGTACTGGGCTTTAAGAGCTGCGAGGGCCTCTTCATATGTAGTAATATCTTCAATTATAGAGTAAGTTTGATGACTTACCAAGTTGGTTAGAAGACCCAACTTGTTAACCGGCGAATCGAACGATGCAATGAAGTGTTCAAAACATCGCAGCCAATGCGTAAATTTCTTCGACGCGTCTGCCGAATGCGGATCGATATCCAGACGCTCTGGTTTCAAAAATCGATCCATCTTCCAAAAGTTGTTACTTAATAAAATTGATGTGCCAAATAACTGCCCGAATCCTTGAAGTTAAAGTTTAAGACTGAAGGCTTTTATTAAGTAAGAATCCTGGCAGAGTTAACAGAGTTCATCATCGACCGAGCCCTTGGTAGAACATACCAGAAGAGGGGCGGGGCCAGGGAGGAGCATTAGTGGTTCCCCCCGGTGGAACATTCCGATTTCCCTTAACTCCCTCCCCTATACCTAAACTAAGTTTCGACCTGGGGAACCTGGGATCATGCTCACCACTCTCGAAATCGCGAGAAAGGGGGGTTCGCAGCCTTTTTGGCACTGCTTTCCGTCGTCACGTGGATTTGGAAACTTCTGGCGCAGTCGATATTCTCTCTCTCTCTCTCTCTCGAGGCGATGGGGTAGACACAGCCTCGATGAGCGCTCGTCAAGGTTGAGATCCACTAAGCCTGTTTGGGTTCATGGAGCAGACCCAGATGCAGGCTATGCACATGGGAGAATCTTGTGGCCTAGATCGCCAGTTCTCCAGAGGGTTTCTTCTCCGTCGGCCTGGGTCGTCGATGATCTCCCGACCCCAGTACCCGGGCCACCCTCGTCGTCTTCTCGTCGTGGCCGAGCCTTGTTTGGCTGAACACCGACCACGTTGTCCTTTTACCGAAACCGTCCGTCTTTAAAAAGACGAAAACGTTTTCATCGATTCTGCATCTGCCGAAGTGGAAGGGGCGCCAATCCTGGCCCCGTCTGAAGAAGTTGAAGAAGTCCAAGAAGAAGAAGCAGCCGCCGTCCAGTCAAGTGAAGTTGTTCAAGTAACCCGAAGTCCGAAGTAACTTAGATGGACTTTCAATCCATAGTTATACTCTTTTGGGACAGTCTTATCTCCCGCCAAATCATAGTCCTGTCTTTGTATTAATTTTTGGCGGGCAGAAATCTCTGCAGGGGCGCTTTGTCTTGTAACGGAGCCGGTGATAACTTAAACTGGCCTTCCTGGCCGATAATGTCTTTTAATGTCTTTTGCATTGTCACCGCGGCTCGGTTCGCATATTGATCGGTCCGGAGATTTTCCTTGATGGCTGCTAAACGGTTTTTCCTTTGTACAATAAATGGGTATGAGTGATTTTGCATTGTCCGCCCATATCTTGATGGGCCCCATCCTGTACTTGTAATCCATTGAATATGTATGCTGTTCCTCTGAGTTTCGGTTCCCAGATACTGGCTTTCGCGGGCTCACTGTCTTCAATCCACAAGCCTGTCTGGCTTGCAGTAACAGAAATAAAATGGTTCAGAAACTGATCACGGGGCCTGGCGGCCATTTTGTATGCCCTTTTATCAAAGGTTTTTCTGTGCAAGCTTACTTTGGTCAATAAACAGTCTTATTTTATCCAGTTTTTCTTGCGTGATTTTTGCTGAAAATTGCGAATCTTACAAGACAGCACATCTGGTGATGCAGCCCTCCCTCAATAGAGCACTGGAGTGTCAGCCTAGATTTTTGTGCTCAAGTTTCTGGAGTGAGACTATGAACCCACAACCTTCTGGCTGAGAGGCGAGAGTGCTACCAACTGAGCCACAGCTGACAACATTGGGCCAGAAATTAGGATCGGGTGCTTGCCGCGCGTGCAAGCCCCCGATCTGCACTCACCCTGCGCGCTGACATCTGAAGCTCGGGCCTGCTTGCATTTCCTGTCACTGGCCCGGTTCCGATGTCGGCGCGGTGTGCTTACCTGATCCAGCGGCGTAGTTAGTGCGATGTGCCGGCTGGGATCAGGTGAGCACTCTGCAGCCAATCAGGGGAGGGGAAACTCATTCATGAGTTTGATAGTAAAAACTGTCAAACTCATGAAAAGTATGGGCGCCCAAAACACTAGTTTAACTTTAATTTAAAAATTTTAAAACATCCCAATAATTAAATAAACTATAAATAACTTAAAAAAAACTATTTAAAACAATTAGAGAGTGGTGAACCTGTGGAATTCTCTACCACAGAAGGCAATAGAGGCCAATTCATTAAATATATTCAAGAAGGAGTTGGATATATTTCTTAAGGCTAAAGGGATCAAGGGGTATGGGGAGAAAGCCGGGACCGGGTACTGAATTTGGATGATGAGCCATGATCGCATTGAATGGCGGAGCAGGCTCGAGGGGCTGAATGGCCTACTCCTGCTCCTATCTTCTATGTTTCTATATTTCTATGTGAACCTTCTCTGAACTGCCTCCAATGCAAGTATATCCCTCCTTAAATAAGGAGACCAAAACTGTACGCAGTACTCCAGGTGTGGTCTCACCAATACCCTGTACAGTTGTAGCAGGACTTCCCTGCTTTTATACTCCAACCCCCTTGCAATAAAGACCAACATTCCATTTGCCTTCCTGATTACTTGCTGTACTTGCATGCTAACTTTTTGTGTTTCATGCACAAGGACCCCCAGGTCTCTCTGTACTGCAGCATTTTGTAATCTCTCCATTTAAATAATAATTTGCCTTTTTATTTTTCTTGCCAAAGTGGATAACCTCACACTTTCCCACATTATACTCCATCTGCCAAATGTTTGCCCACTCACTTAGCCTGTCTATATCCATTTGCAGATTCTTTGTGTCCTCTTCACAACTTGCTTTCCCACCTATCTTTGTATCATCAGCAAATTTGGCTACAGTGCACTCGGCCCCTTCATCCAAGTCATTAATATAGATTGTAAATATTTGAGGCCCCAGCACTGATCCCTGTGGCACCCCACTAGTTACCGTTTGCCAACCGGAAAATGGCCTATTTATCCCGACTCTCTGTTTTCTGTTAGTTAGCCAATCCTCTGTCCATGCTAAGATATTACCCCGCAACCCTGTGAGCTCTTATCTTGTGCAGTAACCTTTTATGTGGCACCTGATCGAATGCCTTCTGGAAATCCAAATACACCACACCCACTGGTTCCCCTTTATCCACCCTACTCGTTACATCCTCAAAGAACTCCAGCATATTTGTCAAACATGATTTCCCTTTCATAAAACCATGCTGACTCTGCTTGACTGTATTATGATTTTCTAAATGTCCTGCTACTGCTTCCTTAATAGTGGACTCCAGCATTTTCCCAACAACAGATGTTAGGCTAACAGGTCTATAGATTCCTGTTTCTGTCTCCCTCCTTTCTTAAATAGGGGTGTTACATTTGCAGTTTTCCAATCTGCTGGGACCTCTCCAGAATCCAGGGAATTTTGGTAGATTGCACCCAATGCATCCACTATCTCTGCAGTCACTTCTTTTTAAGACCCTAGGATGCAGGCCATCAGGTCCAGAGGACTTGTCCACGTTTAGTCCCATTATTGTACCGAGTACTTTTTCTTTAGTGATAGTGATTGTCTTAAGTTCCCCCCTCCCTATAGCCCCTTGATTATGTATTATTGGGATGGTTTTAGTGTCTTTCAACATGAAGACTGATACAAAATATTTGTTAAAATCTCTGCCATTTCCCTGTTCCCCATTATTAATTCCCCAGTCTCATCCTCTAAGGGGCCAATGTTTAATTTAGCTATTCTCTTCCTTTTTATATACCTGTATAAGCTCTTACTATCTGTTTTAATATTTCTTGCTAGCTTATTCTCATAATAATCCACCTTCTCTCTCTTTATTATTTTTTTAGTCGTCCTTTGCTGATTTTTAAAATTTACCAATCCTCTGGCCTCCCACTAATCTTAGCAACATTGTATGCCTTTGTTTTCAATTTAATACCATCCTTTACTTCCTTAGTTAGCCATGGATGGTTCTCCCTTCTCTTAAAGTCTTTCCTTCTCACTGGAATATATTTTTGTTGAGCATTATGAAATATCTCCTTAAATGTCTGCCATAGAAACATAGAAGATAGGAGCAGGAGTAGGCCATTCGGCCCCTCGATCCTGTTCCGCCATTTAATGAGATCATGGCTGATCATCCAAATTCAGTACTCTGTCCCTGCTTTCTCCCCATATCCCTTTAGCCTTAAGAAATATATCTAACTCCTCCTTAAATATATTTAATGAATTGGCCTCAACTGCCTTGTGTGGTAGAGAATTCCACAGGTTCACCACTCTCTAGGTGAAGAAATTCCTCCTCATCTCAGTCCTAAATTGTTTACCCCTTATCCTTAGACTGTGACCCTTGGTTCTAGACTCCCCCACCATCGGGAACATCCTTCCTGCATCTAGTCTGTCTAGTCCTGTTAGAATTTTATAAGTTTCAATGAGATCCCCTCTCATTCTTCTAAACTCTAGCGAATATAAGCCTAACCGACCCAATCTCTCCTCATACGTCATTCCTGCCATCCCAGGTATCAGTCTGGTGAATCTTCGCTGCACTCTCTCCATGGCAAGAACATCCTTCCTCAGATAAGGTGACCAAAACTGCACACAATACTCAAGGTGTGTTCTCACCAAGGCCCTGTACAACTGTAGCAAGACATTCTTGCTCCTGTACTCGAATCCTCTCGCTATGAAGGCCAACATACCATTTGCCTTCTTAACCGCCTGCCACTGCTTATCAACCGTCTTACCCTTTGCTCTATTTTCCCAGTCTCAAAGAAGGAAAGACAGGTAGAGTGGCGAAGAGGTTTAGGGAGGGAATTGCAGAGCTTAGGGCCTTGGCAGCTGAAGGCACGGCCACCGATGGTTTAGTGATTAAAATCAGGGATGCTCAAGTGCCAGAATTAGAGGAGTGCAGATATCTCGGGGAGTTGTGGAGCTGGAGGAGATTACAGAGATAGGGAGGTGCAAGGCCATGGCTGGATTTGAAAACAAGAATGAGAATTTTAAAATCGAGGCATTGCTTAACTGGGAGCCAGTGTAGGTCAGCAAGCATGGGGTGATGTGTGAACGGTACTTGGTGCGAGTTAAGACACAGGCAGCCGAGATTTGGATGACCTCAAGCTTCCGTAGGGTAGAACGTGGGAGGCCAGCCAGGAGTGAGTTGGAATAGTCAAGTCTAGAGGTAACAAAGACATGGATGAGGGTTTCAGCAGCAGATGAGCTGAGGCAAGGGCGGAGATGGGCAATGTTACGGAGGTGGAAATAGGCGGTCTTAGTTATGGCACGGATATGTGGTCGGAAGCTCATTTAAGGAGCAAATATGACACCAAGGTTGTGAATAGTCTCAGGGCGATTTTGCCAGCCCTGGGGAGGTGGGTTTGGAGGCGGGGCTGCTGGGAAAATGGCAGAATCTGGGGGCAGGTGGGAAGGTACCCATCCCACCCCCAACCTGCCTCCATGCCATCTTCCCAGGAGGCGGATACCCAACCCATGCCGGGTCCCATCTCCTGGAGGCGGGAAGGGGATTATAGCCACTTAACTGCCTGTTAACAGGTAGTTAACAGGCAGTTAAGAGGATTATCCCCATTTTTCCAACAAAAGTGGGGGCTTCCCGACGTTGGGAAACCCCACCAGGGTCAGCGAGGCGAGCAGTGGGTCTGCGGGGGTCGGAGGGGTGCAAAAGTTTGCTGTGGAGGTGAGTGATGGGTGCAAGTGTGCAGAGTAAGTACTGTATGTGAGGTGAGTGAAAAGTGATAGAAAAAGTTTCCTTACCTTTGTTTCTTCCTGCAGGCTTCAATCGTTGGGGATGCGGCGGCTCTGGCATCTCAATGGCAGAGATGACAGAATGGCTGTTGCATTCTCCGATGCAATAGCCATCTGCTTTCTGCTCACAAAATAGGTTGGTGAGCCTTCAACACAAGAACTTACCAAACAACAGAGAATGTCAGTGTTTGACAGCTTCTTAAATGCTGACGTTCTCTGTAACCGGCTTCCCCTTAATTGGCCTGCTAAGCCCGCTGGGCGGGCTTAACAAGGTCAATCAAGGGAAAATAGTGCGGGTTGGCCACAAGTCGATGGAGGTGGGACTAAAACCCGACAAGTGGGAGTCCCATCTCCATCGCGCCCCCATTGGCAAAATCACCCCCTCTGGTTCAGCTTCAGACAGATGCTAGGGAGAAGAATGGAGTCGATGGCTATGGAACAGCATTTGTGACGGGGACTGAAGACAATGGGCTGGATTTTGTCAATGGGGAGCTTTTGGAGGCGGGACTCCCACTTGTTGGGTTATAGTCCCGCCTCCATCGACTTGTGGCCAACCCACGCTATTTTCCCTTGATTGACCTTGTTAAGCCCGCCCAGTGAGGTTAGCAGGCCAATTAAGGGAAAGCCAGTTACAGGTGACGTCAGCGAGTGCAGTTTCATCTGTCAAGAGCTTTTGACAGATGAAATGTCATAGTTTGACAGCTCTGTGAAGCTGTCAAACACTGACAATCTGTCTTCTAAGTTGAGTCTTTACTCAAGACTCAATTAGAAAGCCATCCTGACCAGAAAGCTGAATGCTGCAGCTTTTGACAGTTCAGCGGCCATTCTGCTTTCTGTGCCGGTGAGCTGAGGGACTCCCGAGACCTGAAGGGAGGAAGCCTGCAGGAAGAAGTAAAGGTAAGTCAAACTTATTAAAACACTTTACACACACCTCACACACTTACCTCTGCACACATGCACCCATTACTCACCTGCACACCGGACATCTCGGCCCCTCCGACCCCCGCAGACCGACGGCCTGCCTCGCTGACCCTAGCGAGGTTCAGAGCCGTCGGGAAGCCCACACTTCAGGGCTCAAAATAGGGATTAGCCAAAAAACTGCCTGTTAACAGGCAGTTAACAGGCAGTTAATTGGCACTAATCCTCTTCGCGGGATTCGGTGCGGGTAGGCTACTCGCCTCCTGGCAAGATGGCATGGAGGCCTCCTGGCAAGATGGCATGGAGGCGGGTTGGGGGGCGGGTTCAGCACCCGCCCCCAAATTCTGCCATTTTCCCGGCAGTCCCGCCTACAAACCCGCCTCCAAGGGCTGGCAAAATCCAGCCCTTAGGCTTCAGTCTTCCCAATATATATTGGAGTAAATTTCTGCTCATCCAGTACTGGATGTCGGACAAGCAGTCTGAAAACTTAGAGACAGTGAAGGAGTTGAGAGAAGTGGTGGTGAGATAGAACTGGGTGTCGTCAGTGTACTTATGGAAACTGACAGTGTGTTTTCGGATAAGGTCGCCGAGGGCCAGCATGCAGATGAGAAATAGAAGGGGGCCAAGGATAGATCTTTGGGGGACACCAGAGGTAACGATGTGTGAGTGGGAAGAGAAGCCATTGCAGATGATTCTTTGGCTACGATTAAATAGATAAGAATGGAACCAGACGAGTACAGTCCCACCCAGCTGGATGATGGAAGAGAGGCTTTGGAGAAGTCCATGCCAACATTTGTGCTCCACTCAAGCCTCCTCCCATCCTTCCTCATCTAACTCCATCAGCATAACACTCTATTTGCTTCTGCCTCATTTGCTTATCTAGCCTCCCCTTAGATGGATCTATACTATTCACCTCAACCACTCCTTGTGGTAGCGAGTTCCACAGTCTCACCACTCTCTGGGTAAAGAAGTCTATTATGTGGTACCTTATCGAAGGTCTGTAGAATTACATCTACTGCATTACCCTTATCTAGTCTCTCTGTTACTTCTTCAAAGAATTCAGTGAGGTTGGTCAAGCAAGACTTTCCCTTTTCAAATCCATACTGACTATTCATTAATGGCCCAGAACTTCGGGTCTCCACAGGTGAGTACGCACGGGGTACTCACCCGTAAGCCCAATGGAAGTGCCGGTTTCCTGCATGCACTGCGCATGCGTGGGAAACCAGCACTTCCGTTCCCCTGAACGAAGGGGTTCTGAGTTCGATCGCGTGCGCAGGAAAGGCTGCGCGTGCGCATCAAACTTACGTTTTTTTTGCAGGTTTTCCCGGAGGGTAAGTCTCCAGAAGTTACACATATAAAAAAGCAGTCACAAGGCCTGCTTTTTACAAGGTAAGTGGTGAATTAATTAAAATTAAAACATTTTTTCCACAGGTTTATTATTTTTAAATACTTTAAAGAAAGGTAAGTTTATTTTTAGCCCTGTTAGAAAATAAAATTATTTTTTTCAAAAATTTAAATTATTGTTTAAAATAGTTATTTCATGTAATTTGTAGTTTATTTAAAAAATGTGATTTAAAAAAAATGTATTTGAAGATTTAGTGATGTTTTGGGGCCCGTAGTATTTATAAGTTTTGACAGCCTTTCCTGTCAAACTTATGAATGAAGCATTCCCTGCTCCGATTGGCTCTCCATGGCCCACGTGATCCCAGGGAACGCATCGAACTAACTGCGCCCCTGGGATACGCAAGCACTGCGCGCCGGCAGTTGGAGCAGGCCCAGGATTGGAATTCCACGGGGGCCCACAGCTCAACGGCCGGCGTGCAAGGTAAGTGCAGGTCGGGGGCTTACACCCGCGGGAAGCCCCCGACCTGAATTTCTGGGCCATTATTATATTTTAGGTTTCTAGATATTTTTCTATTTTTGCCTTTAGTAGGGATTCCATTATTTTCCTACAACTGATGTTACGCTGATTGGTGTATAGTTCCCTGGACATGTTCTATCTCTATTCTTAAATATAGGTAGAATGTTAGCTATCCGCCAGTCCTCTGGCACTACACCTTTTTCTAACGAATTATTAAATTTGTGTAATATATTTTCATACTTAAAGAAGGAATATATGGGCCAGAATTTTCTGGGGTCTGTGCAGGTGCGATCGGAGGTGGTATGGGTGGGAAATTTGAAATAAGTCGGAGCAGGTCGTGAACCCATCATCATCCCACCCCCACACACCTTTCCCTCGGGCGCATCTGACAGCGCGGCAGCAACCCGAACAGCAGCAGCGGGCGACCTAATTCAAATCATTAAGAGGTACTTGTGAGACCCTTAAGTGCCTTTTTAACCCTACCTTTCAAATTTACCTGGATGCCAATGGGAAACACGCAGCTCGAGAACCTGACATCAAGGTAGCATTTGACCGAGTGTGGCATCAAGGAGCCCTAGTAAAACTGAAGTCAATGGGAATCGGGGGGAAAACTCTCCACTGGTTGGAGTCGTACCTAGCACAAAAGAAGATGGTTCTGGTGGTTGGTGGTCAATCATCGCAGCTCTAGGACATCGCTGCAGGAGTTCCTCAGGGCAGTGTCCCACGCGCAACCATCTTCAGCTGCTTCATCAATGACTTTCCCTCCATCATAAGGTCAAAAATGGGGATGTTCGCTGATGACTGCTCAGTGTTCAGTGCCATTCACAACTCCTCAGACAATGAAGTAGTCCATGCCCGCATGCAACAAAACCTGGATGACATTCAGGCTTGGGCTGATAATTGGCAGATAACATTTGCGCCACATAGGTGCCAGGCAATGACTATCCCCAACAAGCGAGACTCTAACCACTGCCCCTTGACATTCAAGACATTACCATCGCCAAATCCCCCACCATCAGCATCCTGGGGATCACCATTGACCAGAATATCATGGGTGAGGGCTCAGAATAGTTTATGTAAAGTGTAGCTGTATGTACAGCCACGGCAACGTTGTGACCCCTCTTGATCAGCTCCTCAATTGCGGAGTTTAAATTAATCCAGTGACTGCCTTCTGCAGGCCAGATCAGCACATTCTCACTAGTCGCCCTCTGGAGAAAGAGAATCACTGAAAACAGATGCCTGAGCTGCAGGATGTCCATCGGGAATGGCTCAGAGTCGTAGCTCTACACTGACTCCTCAAATCCCACCTTTACACAGACACCAAAAAGCTGCTCCTATCAGTGTGGATCAGAATGAATCAGAACCATTTACCTACAGGACATTTAGCCTTTGGGGAATAAAATTCACTTCCACATAATAAAGTGGCAGCAAATTCAAAATCCCAGACTAGAATAAGAAATACTGGGATTGGATCCAGGATTTTATTATTCATTATTTGAAGCAAGCAACCTGATTGCCCAGAGTCATAGATCTACACTGACTCCTCGAATTACACCTCTACACAGCAGAAAGCTGCTCCCATCAGCACAGGTCAGAACAAATCAGGGACCTTACTTTCTGGAGCATTTTATCAAGATATAAAACATTATGGGACAAACATTCACATTGCACACAATGCAAACACAAAGTCATAGATTAGGTGCAGGCTACGTTAGGACCTGGCCTGAAGCATTTTGTAACTGAAGATCGTTGAGTCTGAAAGGGATGGAAACAGACAATTTAATGATCCTACTGACGCACAAGAGCTGAGGCCGACCTCTGGTTGACCCTGAGCAGTGGTCAACCTGTAGTGTATGTACTTTGCAGAAGGAACTACCTGTATATTCTGCAGCCCCTGTATACTGCAGTACCAGTAGTGACCACCCCTGTATATAAGCCTGTGCAGTAACTTTGCATAGTTAGTTCCAGTTTGTCTCCACTCAGTAAAGACCTGTTATAACCAACTCCTGCAGTCCGTGTCTCAATTACACACGGACATAATACTGGTGACGAGCAGATCCGAACTTACCTACAGTCTGCACCACCTCATGGGGATCCATCCCTGAAGCGAAGTTGTCAGACATCGAGGCCAGAAGGAAGAAAGAAAAGAAAAAAACAAACAGAAGAAACGGGCGTCGACCGTGGGCAACCGCCTCTGATTCATCGGAGTTGAAGATTTGCAGGAGAGGCTGTCGAGAGCGGGGCTTGGTTATCCTGTCGATGGTGTTCCAGCTAATCAGGCTGGTGGCAGGTAGTACACTGATCCTTCCTGGGCTGCGGCAGGTTAGAGCTCGATCGGGTGGCTTTTCAACGGGGCCGAGCAGCGTTGTCGGGAAGAGGAGGGAGAGAGAGAGGGTGGAGCACACAGGGCGCGGCCGGTGCTACGAAGCCGGGCAGCGTACAGACCCGAGAAGAGGGAGGAAAGTCTCCCGTAGGGTTGCTCCGACGACGGGGAAATAAAAGAAATTAGAAGCGCAGAAAGCCGCGAGGAGCTGCAGTTTGCCACGGGAACCGCGGAGAGTGGTGTTAGCAGCAGCGCGGGGGGAAGTGCGCGAAGACCATAGGGCGTCACCATCAAGGCATAAAACGCCAGCAACAGCGCTAGCAGCAGCAGAGAAGACGGAAAGCGCGGGAGGCACCATTTTGTTAAATCGGGGAAGAAGGCAAAGCGTGGGAGGCGCCATCTTAGATTTCCAAGATGCCGAAGACTGGCAATATCACTGCCTTCGATAATGCAATAGAAGACTGGACCACGTATGTGGAAAGAGTCGAACTATATTGCGAGGCAAACGAAGTAGCCGATGAGAAAAAGGCATCGGTACTACTAAACTTAATGGGCGCAAGAACGTACGGCCTATTGCGGAACCTGATTACTCCAGCCAAACCGATGGCGAAGAGTTTTAACGAAATTGTTGATATCCTACAAGAACACCTAAATCCTACACCGCTGCTGATAGCAGAAAGATTTAAATTCCACAGGAGAAATCAGCATAAAGATGAGAGCAATGCTGATTACCTTACGGAACTACGCAAGCTATAAAAGCACTGCCAGTTCGGAGCAGGACTGACAGATACTCTATGGGACAAATTTGTCTGTGGACTCCTGAGTGAAGGAACCCAGAAGAGGTTACTCTCAGAGAAAGAGCTGACGCTGGATAAGGCTTTCAGCTTGGCAGTATCGTACGAAGCAGCAGCAAGGGGAGCTGCAGAAATACAGCAAAAGCCACAGGAATACGGCACCCATGAAATGACACAGGGATTTGAAAAATGTTATCGCTGCGGCAGAACAACCCATGACCAGAAGGACTGCTGGTCCAAGGACAAAATATGCAGGCAATGCGGAAAGATGGGACACATTGCACGAGTTTGCAGGTCTGGGAAGAAGACTAACGACAACAAAAAGGCTACTAAGGAACAGTACAGGAAAGTACAAAAGATGACGGACAGTAGTTCCAAAGACCAGATGAGCGATAGTGAATCCGGGAACAAGAAACTAAGCTGTCTCAAACTTCACAACGTAATCGCAAAAGAGGATCACCGAGCCATTTGGGTCACCCTCACGATAGCAGGGTCCCAAGTCAAAATTGAATTGGATACAGGATCAGCTCTAACCGTCATGAATCGACGAGACTACGAGCGGCTATTCTCACACATACCCTTGAGAGAGACATCCATTATCTTGAAGATGTATACGGGGCAAAAAGTATACCCCAGAGGGAAAATAAGGGTGCCTGTCGAATACAACGGCAAGGAAATACAGAAATTGTATCTGTACATACTGCAAGATGGTGGACCACCATTATTGGGACGTGAATGGATCAGAAAGATAAGTTTAGACTGGCGCTCCATTCAGGCACTGACAGTGGCTGGTAAAAAGGATGACGACGTCACACCTGGACGATTGTCAAAAATCTTAGCTAACGCCAAAGAGGTATTTCAACAAGAACTGGGAACTCTTAAAGGCGTAACCGCCTCGATAAAAATAGAAGAGAATGCAATTCCCAAGTTTTTCAAAGCAAGACCGGTACCATATGCAATTCGTCCAGCCATCGAGGCAGAGCTGGAGAATCTGGAGAATGCAGGCGTGTTATCTAAGGTAGACTGGAGCGAGTGGGCGACACCCATCGTTCTTGTCATGAAGAAAACGTTAAACAATAAGTCTGAGGAGCCAAGGAAGGTTCGCATCTGTGGGGACTCCAAGGTGACGGTGAACCCAGTCCTTCACACAGTACAATATCCACTTCCGAGGATAGAAGATATTTTCGCCTCACTATCTGGGGGGAAGCGTTTTACAAAAATTGACCTAGCACAAGCATATTTGCAGATGGGGGTTGAAGAATCCTCTAGGAAGTATCTCACGATAAACACTCACAAAGGTCTTTACCAGTATAATCGACTGGTATTCGGAGTAGCATCAGCTCCGGCGATATGGCAAAGAGCAATGGAACAAGTCCTGCAAGGGATTCCGGGGACTCAGTGTTACTTGGACGACATCCTAGTGACAGGTGAAGATGACAGTGAACACCTTGCCAACCTAGAGCAGGTGCTCACTAGACTAAGAGAACATGGGCTACGAGCCAATCGCCCCAAGTGCGAGTTTTTTAAGAAACAGATATCGGCCTAGAAATTGAGTTTTGGCGCAGCCAGGGCTTTAGCGCCGGAAGTTAGTGCCGGAGCTAAGTCGCGCTGGTCGGGCCCAAAATTCAATAGTTCTGCGCCCAAACGGCTGCCGGCGCTGCTGAGAGCTGTTTGCGCCTGAAAACTGGCGCAACGCGCTGAATTTTGGCGCTATTCCGGCGCTGCGGCGCCCGCTGCGGTGCGGCAGGTTCGGGAAGTGCAGGCCTCCTCCTTCCCTTAAGGAGGAGCTGCCTGCACCCGGCCGCGGCCCGCGAAAATCTTTTTAAAAATGAGCCCGGCACCTCGGACAAGTGCCGGGCTTGCTTCTGTTCCGGGGGGGGGGGGGGATGTCCGGGGAGGGAGCTGCGGCCAGGCGGCCGGCGGGAAAGCGGCCGGCCGCCGCGGGGCCTTTAATGCGCCGGCGCAAAAACATGTTGGACTCTGTTGCCAGAGTCTTAGTTGCGGCTGCCACGGGCGAGGCGGCCGCAACTGAATTTCGGCGCTGGGGCCCGTCGGCATGGCAACCGGGATGCTGCGCACACCGATGACGTCATCGGTGCCGGCGCAGCGCTACCGGTCTAGCGCGGCGGAAGGGCCCCAGGCAATTTAGGCGCCGGTGCCAATTGCAGCGCTAGGCCCTCTAGCGCCGCAAAATCGGCGCTAAGGGCACTGAATTTCTAGGCCATCGTATTGTGGCCACGTGATTGATGAAGAGGGGTTGCATAAGTCCCCTGACAAAATTGAAGCGGTAGTTAAGGCTCCAGCGCCTGAAAATGTGTCGCAACTGAGGTCATTCCTCGGATTGGTGAATTACTACTATAAGTTTTTGCCAAATTTGTCCACAATTCTGCACCCACTGAACGCCCTACTACAAACTGGAGTAGCATGGAAATGGAGCGATGAATGTAAGCGGGCCTTTCAGAAGAGTAAAGACCTAATCACTTCAAGAGAAGTATTGGCTCACTACAACCCATCACTACCGATAAGACTGGCATGTGATGCGTCTCCCTACGGCATTGGAGCGGTACTGTCACATAAATTCCTTGATGGTTCAGAGAGGCCGATAGCTTTTGCATCATGCTCGTTAACTTCAGCCGAGCGTAACTACGCCCAGATTGACAGAGAGGCCCTCAGCCTGGTGTGAGGGGTGAAGAAGTTCAATCACTACCTGCACGGTCAGAAATTTACTCTACTAACTGATCATCAACCTCTTGTCTCCATTTTCAACCCTCAGAAGGGCGTCCCGATAATGACAGCACAACGGCTACAGAGGTGGTCCCTTTTCCTAGGGGCACACCAATATGACATCGAGTACAAAGGAACTAAACAGCATGGGAATGCTGATGGATTGTCGCGCCTACCATTGCCGCGACGGTGGAAGAAGCACCTGCAGTGGATCCAGTGGAGATATTCCACTCGACCATAGTCGAATGTCTACCTGTGACGAATGCAAACATAGAAAAGGAAACACGAAATGACCCGACACTCTCCTGGGTCTATGATTTAACGGTGAATGGATGGCCAGCACATGGCGAACCACTGTTGCCAGCATAATCGCCGAGAAGAGAACAGCTGTCAGTGTGCAGAGGAACCTTGATGTGTGGATCCAGAGTAGTAATTCCACCCAAATTGAAGGATAGAGTGCTCAATGAGCTTCATGAGGGTCATCTGGGAGGGGTAAAAATGAAGAACTTAGCCAGAGCGTTTGTGTGGTGGCCGGGAATCGATAGAGAAATCGAAGAGATGACCAAGAGCTGTACAGGATGCCAGAAGGTCCAAAATGCCCCACCACAACCCCCTCTACATCCATGGGAGTGGCCCTCATCTCCATGGCAAAGGGTGCACATTGATTTTGCTGGTCCATTTATGGACTCGATGTTTTTAATTGCGGTGGATGCACATTCAAAGTGGCCAGAGGTAATAAAAATGTCCTCAACCACCACAGAAAAAACTATCACAGTCTTACGATCCATATTCGCCAGAAATGGGCTGCCTGAACAGATTTGCTCCGACAATGGACCACAGTTTGTGTCTGAAGAGTTCCGGAGGTTCTTAAAGAACAATGGTGTTAAGCATTACACATCCGCCCCATATCATCCAGCCACCTGAGAGGTTCGTTCAAACATTCAAGAAGGCTATCAAGGCAAGGTGGATAACTTCTTGTTTGCCTACCGGAATGCGACACATGCGGTTACCAACCAAACTCCAGCCATGATGTTCTTCAATCGAAGACTACGATGCCGCTTGGATTTGGTTAAGCCAAACATCAGAAGAGATGTGGAGAACAGGCAGTTTCAGAATATGAATGAAAGGCCGACCAGGAGTTTTAAGATAGGTCAACCAGTTTTGGCCCGGGACTACCGCACAGAGAAATGGCAGCCAGGAACGATCTGTACACGGCAAGGACCTCTAATGTATACCATGGACGTTGGAGAGAGCATTGTAAGACGCCATGCTGACCAGATTCTAGAGTCACTGGAAAACGTCAATTCCACACCACGATCCGATACACCTGGTGATGAAACCGAAGTACCAATTGCATCTACCTCAGAATCGGGAATATTTGAAGCAGACGAACCCAACAACGACGTTGATTCCGAATCAACTCTGCCAGAAGAACCTGATACCCCAAAGAGGCGTTATCCAGACAGAATCAGGAAGCCTCCTCAAAGACTGAACTTATAATTGCTTAACTTCAGCTAATGTATATGACAACTGTAATTGTAAATATGTTATTTAATTATTAATCGAATGTTATGTACTGTTTAGCTAAAAGGGGAGGAATTGTAGTGTATGTACTTTGCAGAAGGAACTACAGGTAGACTATCCTTTATCCGAAAACCTCGGGACCAGCCGAGTTTCGGATAAAGGAGAATTTCGGATTTCGGAAGGTGGGTCGGCGGGGGTCCGCGGGGGGGGTCGGCGGGGGGTCGTGCGCACGACTTACGCTGACGCTCAGCGTAAGTCAGTCGGGGTCGGCGGGGGTCGGGGCCGGTGGGGTACGCGGGGGGGGTCGGCGGTTGTCGGGGCTGGCGGGGTCCGCGGGGGGGTTGGCGGTTGTCGGGGCTGGCGGGGTCGGCGGTTGTCGGGGTCGGCGGGGTCCGCGGGGGGGTCGGCGGTTGTCGGGGCTGGCGGGGTCGGCGGTTGTCGGGGCTGACGGGGTCGGCGGTTGTCGGGGCTGGCGGGGTCGGCGGTTGTCGGGGCTGGCGGGGGGGTCGGCGGGGGGTCGTGCGCACGACTTACCCTTTATCCGAACTTCCGCAACCGGAACCCTCTAAAAACCGAAGGTTTTTTCGTTCAGCGTAAGTCGTACGCACGACTTACGCTGAACGAAAAAACCTTCGGTTTTTAGAGGGTTTCGGTTTTCGGAAGTCCGGATAAAGGGTAGTCTACCTGTATATTCTGCAGCCCCTATATACTGCAGTACCAGTAGTGACCACCCCTGTATATAAGCCTGTGAAGTAACTTTGCATAGTTAGTTCCAGTTTGTCTCCACTCAGTAAAGACCTGTTATAACCAACTCCTGCAGTCCGTGTCTCAATTACACACGGACACGGCCTGGGCTTTTGGTCATCCTACTTGACCACTGAGTTATTCCGTAGGAAAATATTGTGGGAAAATACTGTGGGACAACGGTTCCCAGTCATTTATTCCTTTCTTCTTTTCAGGCTTTTAAAACCCAGACTTCTAATTGTGTCATCTGTTGCACTCTTTTCAACCTTGTACTATGGGCCTTAGTCATGGAGCTTGGATTTTCAAGATTTGATTAAAACTTCTCCTCAAATAGCTGAGAGGAAGACAGAGGGGAGGAGGGGAGAAAAATTTGGTTCAAAAAAGAAATGAAGAACTAGATTGACTTCCTGTTTTAAAACCATTTTTTAGTGATATCCTGGAACTTCCTCTGATGTTGCCACTTAAATACTCTCAGTAGATGGTGAAAATAATATCTGGAGCCTACCCACTATCATGTAATGGGTTGAAATCTGGAAAATTAGGCAGGGTCACACTGGGTCACTAGGAAGTGCATTCCTGGTGCTATTTTAGTGTTAAACCCAATGGAGAGCACAATCTGCGTAGTTTACATTGGTCTCAGGTACTGCAACAAACCAAGTGCATACATTTCAAATAACATTTACACAAGCCACCTTCCTGCTTCTCCATTTGCTATTAAATATGGACATTAATATATTAGTCTATCACATCACAGAATAAGTCTCTTTTTATTTCTCTTGTATATTTTATGTGGTAAATTAAAATTCTTAAACACACACTCATATTAAATTGATACACAATTAAAGAGCTGGAAATCTTACCTAAAATCTCACTGTAGTATGAATCCCATTGTCCCCAAAGTGTGGAGAAGAGATGATCCTGAATGATGTAAGAGAGTAGATTTTCTATTCGTTGCGTGAAGGTCATTGAGCTGGTGAGTTCTGACAAGGTAGCAGGTACATATGAAGGAGGGGCTGGCATTTGACCACAGTGTCTCTCCATTGCGAAAGCTGGGGAGAATCTTAGGGTATAGACAAAGGGAATCTTAAGCTTTAAAGCCAGCAGTTCTCCTCCAACAGTTACTGGGTCAGCAAGGATGACATCGTACTTCGATTGTCTCAGTTTTTCCATTAGCTCTTTATTCCTCAATACAGCATCACAGCTTTGCCTGTTAACAGTGGTGACGTTAGCCATAATGACTTTAATTCTTTCATAGAACTTCCATGAAGACAGATAGGGCTTCTCATACATCCATAATTTTAGAATATCATCAATCAGTGCCTCTATTTTGTCTTGTCCAAATGGAACCGCTACGATTTCAGTCTTCATGTTTACTGGCTGATCACGTAGCCCGAAGATTGAAGCTGTGAACAGCACAGTAGTCACATTATGGCCCTGTTTAATCAGTTCCTCGATGATATTTTTCACATTCAGCCAGTGGCTGGTTTCCATGGGCCAGACAAGCACGTTGCTGCTAAGAGAGGACCCGGTCCAAATCATCAGAAGGAACAGAAAGCTTGGATACGTGCCCGCCGATGCCATGATTGCTGTGCTGGAAAAGTCTGAATTCTTCTCTCGGTCACACTGGTAATTCAGCAACAGCCAACACATAAGCAACTACGTAACCACAGGGTATGTCTTAATACCAGTTGGGAAGCCTGCCAGTAAAAGTCAAAACAGAAGACCTGATGCAGAGCACAGTCGTTGAACAAGCTTCAAACTAAATCTAGATGAATGAACTTCGTGCAAAACACCACGGTACTTTAAGGGCTCGACTTTTACAGCCCTGAGGAGGCGGGTTTGGAGGCGGGTCAGCTGCTAAAATCGGAAAAAATGGCTTCAGACACCCAACCCGCTTCCATCCCGCCCTCACGCAATCTTCGTGAGTGTCTGTTCAGCTGCTCCCAAACTGACCCGACTGGAACCGGTGGGACAGGTAGTTAAGGCAGTTAAAAGTCTGTAAACTGCCTTGATAATCCAATTTTAATTGCGGTTTCCCATTTTCGTGCCTCTGGCTCCTGTTGCCCATTGTGTCAAAAACAGTCCTCCTGCAAAGAGATAAGTTGGTGAAGGACATGATCTGCAGTCATTATTGGTGCAGAACTTTAAAAGCGTTCCTCTAACATGGCTGGCATTCAAATGCAACAACTTTGTTGTTGGAGGTTTGGGATAAGATTTTGCAAATCTACTGACCTTGGCCACGATTTTATCAATGGAGGCGGGTTGGGTGCGGGTCTGATGTTCAGCAGGTTCCGCTCCCGCCTCTGCTTTCAGCCGCCCAGAAATTGTGATTTTAACTTAAGTGGCCTACTTAATGAGTCCGTGCACGCTACCCGACCCAGTAAGTGAGTTTGGGTCTGCCGCTCGCCTCTGCTGACGTCTGTCGGCCAGCTGTATTTAAGGGTCCCATGAAGCATTGTTTCATTTTCATCCTTTTCTGCTGGTTCTCGTTTGGAAATTGTACCCATGACTGCTGCAAGCGCTAAGGCCTCTCCCCGCTTTGATGACTCCCTCCATGCTCTTGTGGATGGAGTGAGAGGGCACCAGGAGGTACACTACCCCTCATCTGGATGGAGGAAGCCTCCTCAGCAAAGCAGCCTGGCTGCAAATCACTAAGGAGGTGAGCTCCAGATCTTTGTGTGCTCGCTTCTGGGTCCAGTGCAGATAAAGGTTTAATGACCTGGTACGCTCAGGAAAAGGGAGTATAACATTACACTTACCTTCAATCTGCTCTCCATCTCTTCTCATCACCAGCACAATGCATTGTCAACCTACTCCTGCACATTCCACTTTACCCTTACATCCCTTGCACCCTTAACAATCCCTCTCTCTCTATGTACAGAATCACTTCACTATTCTACTATGCACCACTCACACTGACTATCACTGGTATGCAATACCAATGACTAACAATGCACAGGGAGGGCCCTTGGTATTGGCATCTCACTCTATCTTTGTCTCCCTCTAAGCATCTATGCTGTGGATTCTCTACACTCACTCCATCATTCTCACTCAAACTCCACTTGTGTTCCTCATTGCAGGAAAAGAGAGCCCACAATAAGAGGGAAAGGGCCAGGACAGGAGGAGGGCCACTTTCCATCGCCCATATGACCACTGCTGAGGAGGCTGCTCTGGAGATCATAGGAGGTGCTGAGGAGCTGGAAGTGGAGGATGTCAGACTGGTGCAGTAGAGCAAGCTGGTGACAGAATAGATTTGCATCCCTCTCATTTACATTGCATGAGTGACTGATATGGCATTTGATGTTCATACAGATTGAGTTCTGATCATCTGCACAATTCGATGTGCATGCGACGTTAATATCACATGTCTAACTCATGCCTTTACTCCCCCACAGGACCATCGAGAGCCCCCCTCTCCACTGTCCAGGAGGCAGAGCTGGAAGACTCCTCAGAGGAAGCTGCAACCTCAGGAACAAGTGCAGGAGTCTCTGACAGGTTTTGCATCCAGGATAACTGTGAGTTTAGCATGAGCACTGCCTTTGTGGAGGCAATGGCGCATGAACGCACCACCATGGATAGGATGGCAACCTCCATGGAAAGGATGGCTACTTCAGTGGACAGGATGGCTATGGTCATGGAGGAAATAAGTCGCTAGAATCAGGAATACATGGTGATTGTTCAGAATAGCATGACATCTCTGGAGGAGCGATGGGCAGCTATTGAGCAGAGAGATCAGAGCTTCATTGACATCCTTTTGAGGAGGACTGCCAGTGCAGATACGGGTACTCATGGCCCCCCTGATGTGCAGTAATGTGCTGTCCAGTGACTTGCTAGCACTGAAGTGCAGCTGACCCATGTTGGTGGCAGGCAACAAGGAAGTTTGGCACATCTCCAAGCGCTCACACTCCAATGCACTGCAGAGCCCTCGGTCAGAGCCCCACCGATGGTTTGCTCGATGGTGGTTCTGGTGGAAATGTGGCTGGCATTGTAGCGCTCCTCAGCTTAATTTGATGGCCTCCTCAATGGTGTCATTAGCCACATCTTCAGGGGATAGCCCTTGTCTCCAAGTAGCCATCCGGAAAGTTGGGTTAGCGGATTGAAGAGCTGAGGCACAGTAGACTGCCGCAGGGTGAACGAGTCATGGCAACTGCCAGGGTACTTTGCGCAAACATGCATAATGTTCTTCCTGTGGTTACACACCGGCTGGACGTTAAGGGAGTGGATGCCCTTGCGGTTGACAAATACAGCTGGGTTGTGATGAGGTGCCCTAATGGCCACATGTGTGCAGTCTACGATGCCCTGCACCCTTGGCAAGCCTGCCATCTTTGCAAAGCCAACCGCACACGCGGTTACACTTGCTTCATCCATGGAGAAGTGGATGTAATTGTGCGCCTTTGCAAAGAGGCCATCGGTAACCTGCGTGAAGCAAGTGTGTGCGGCCGACTGGGAGATGCCGCTGATGATGATCCCTGGAAGTACCCTTAAGCAAAAAAATTGAAGGCGGTGGTGACTTTGATAGCCATTGGTAAGGAGTGTCCACCGACTCCTCTGGGCTCCAGGTGTTGGTGCGGCATTGCGCAGATGTCAGCGACCACCTCTCGCGAAAGTCTCAGCCTCCTTTGGCACTGCTGCTCAGTCATGTTGAGGAAGCCCATCCTCGGCCTGTAAACCCTGTGTTAGGGGTATCTCCTGCAGCGAGGTGCAGCCCTGCGCTGATGCCCTGTGCCCTGTCCAACATCAGGTGGGTGAGGAGGAGGTTGGCGCTCCTGTTGTTGCTGCTGCTGTTGTGCCTGGTTCTGCTGCGGCTGTTCTCCCTCCAATTCTGAGGACCAGGATGAGAGGGTATAAATGGTTCCCATGCTGCTGGTATATACCTCAGTTGAGGACTAGAAGTTATACGTGCTCAGTCAATGTGGGGAGAGGGTTTTTTCAGGAGGTCACAGTGGAGATGGATCTCAGCTTCACCACTTACAAGATCAATAGACCTGCAAAAAGTGTTCCAACACCTGAAAAAACAAAGTTCTGCCATCTGTAAGTCAGCCATGTTGGAGCTCTGTTTTTATGCTGGAGCTGCAGCTGTCAAGAAGGCAGGCACTAGCTGAACCCGACACAATCAGCTGGCATGGTTTGGGAACGGTGTGGAACATGCTGAAAATGTAAGAAAATTGAAATACCCTGTTAAAATCGGCTTATCCAGGCAGTTAACAAGCTGTTAGCTGCCTTAAGAGCCTCTCCCGCTGCTTGGTGGCGGGACCGAGCGGGACTCCCAGAGCCGGCACTTGGTAAAGTAGCGTGGAGGCAGGTTGACGGTGGGTTGACGTCCTCTAACTCCCTCAACAAGAGCATGGAGAGAGCCCTCATTGAACCTGGGTGCAGCCTTATTTATTGGGGCTGCTGTTCCTGCAGCAGCCAGCACCTTTAAGAGAAAAAAGCATTAACATTACTAAGTCAAGGATTGGAACAAATCTGGCATATTTTTCATTTCATAGTCAGATAATAAATTGATATATAAAAAAATCATAAATATCTTTCTGGAATAATATGGCCAGCAATTTCATTCATAAAATTTTGTTCAGAACAGATGCTGTCAACTCCCCTTTCTATATAATACAGCACCAATCCATCCCATTGACATTTTTCCCAAAGGGGACATGGCCCCTTTAAATTAACATGCTGCATGAAGTCTTTGTAAAGGGTTGCGTGATTGAACACAATGCCAATGACTGGTAGTGTTTCCTTAATATTAATCTCCATTAAATTCGGAATGAAAGGAGTGAGTCAGAGTGGTTTTCGGTTACTAATTCTTTTTATTCGTTCATGGTATGTGGGCGTCACTGGCAAGGCCAGCATTTATTGCCCATCCCTAGTTGCCCTTGAGAAGGTGGTGGTGAGCTGCCGCCTTGAACCGCTGTAGTCTGTGTGGTGAAGGTACTCCCACTGCTGTTAGGGAGGGAGTTCCAGGATTTTGACCCAGTGATGATGAAGGATCAGCGATATACTTCCAAGTCAGGATGGTGTGTGACTTGGAGTGGAACTTGGAGGTTGTGGTGTTCCCATGCGCCTGCTGCCCTTGTCCTTCTAGGTGGTAGAGGTCGTGGGTTTGGGAGGTGCTGGTGAAGAAGCCTTGGTGAGTTACTGCAGTGCATCTTGTAGATGGTACACACTGCAGCCATGGTGCGCCGGTGGTGGAGGGAGTGAATGATTAAGGTGGTGGATGGGGTGAATGTTTAAGGTGTTGGATGGGGTGAATGTTTAAGGTGGTGGATGGGGTGCCAATCAAATGAGCTGCTTTGTCTTGGATGGTGTCGAGCTTCTTGAGTGTTGTTGGAGCTGCACTCATCCAGGCAAGTGGAGAGTATTCCATCACACTCCTGACTTGTGCCTTGTAGATCGGCAGCCGGAGCGCGGTGACTCGGCGGAGGCCGCAGCAGCAGGAGAGCGGCGACTCAACAACGGCCGCACGGGGCCGCAGCGGCAGTCGGAGCGCCGACTCAACAGCGGCCGCACGGGGCCACAGCGGCAGTCGGAGCGGCGACTCAACAGCAGCCGCACGGGGCCACAGCGGCAGTCGGAGCGGCGGCCGGAACACAGGACCGTGGAGGAGCCAGACCGAGACAGAGGCCTGGAGACCTCTGAGGAAGAGGGGTGCAGCCCGAGGGCACCGTGAGGCAGCGGCTCCTAGGCGCAGACAGTGAGTACGGGTCCTGGGGAGGGAGCCTGAAGCCAGGGAAAGACCCGAGGAGCCGGGCCAAAACAGAGGCCCAGAGACCTCTGAGAGGGAGGGGAGCAGCCGGGAGACACCGGGAATCAGCAAATCCCAGACACAGACCAGGACAGTGAGTACGGGGCCTGGAGAGCGAGCGAGTCCGGGGACTGGGAAAGGTCGCGAGCAGGGAAAGGGAAACACCAAACCCGGGGCCCCAGAAAAGCTTATTCTAAGATCAACAATACTTTCTACCTCTACACTACCAATAATGAGCGAATCAGAGGAGCCACAGCAGCTCCCGAGGGACACTGAGAGCAACCTCTTCCAGATTCCCCCCAACACCAGAAAAAATGCTATAAAATCGATCAAGCATGAGCAGCTGAGAGAAAAACCAGAAACTCTTTTTGCTGACCGGTACAGCACTGGGAAAAAATGTAACCTCATTTTTTACTCAGATCAGCCAGCGGCTTGGATCACAGCAATAAAATCACACTATACCAGGGTTAAGCAGGAAAAAACCGCTAATGGGTCCAAAATGAAAATTAATAAACCAGGAGACAGGGCAACCACGACTGTCAACATGTACAATAACGGAACAATATTAGTGCAAGGCAACCTCGACAACTTTGAAACGACCTTCAAGACACTGAAAGAAATAACTGAGAGGGGAAGGAACAGCCCCAGAGTGGCTAACAGGGGAAAAGCGACCCGCACTCCCCCCACCATTGACAACTCACCAGGAGTAAATCAGCCTGGTCAGGAGGTGAACGAGCCACACAGTTCTAACCAGACACTAACCCCGGGGACCCACAGCCACATGATACAACTGACTAACCCCAGCGTAATTACCAGGGAGGAAGCCACACATAGTCCCCCTACCAATTCCAGCTCACCAAGAGAAGAGCAGCCTAGCCAGGAAGTGAGTGAGCCTTCCAGGGCCGACCAGACACATACCCCGGGATCACACAGCCAGATACAACTAAAGGATAAATTTAATCAGTTAGAGACAGAGATGGTTAAACTTAGAGAGGAGGTCCTTAAAATGAAACACGAACAAAAGCAAAAGAGGGAGAGATACAGGAGAGAGCTGAATCTACTTGAGAATCAGGTGAATCTACTTGGGAATCAGGTGAAAGAGCTGCAGGAAAACAAAGAGAGCCATAGAGGAGAGATAACACCATTAGACCAGCAGCCAGAGGCTAGAGATAAGACAATACAGAGCCCGACTGAACAGTTCAGTTCAGTTCAGTTCAAATGCTTTATTGGCATGAAAGTTTACAGAGAACCATATTGCCAAAGCTTACATTGCAAAAAGGTACAGTTTTCCAACATTCTGTAGGTGTCAATCGATTTGACATTTGTTGGGTATATACAATATTACTTTTAAACAATATTAATTTTAAACAGTCTTTCTACTTCATTTGGTACGTTCAATATTAATTTTAAACAGCTGCACTCCCACACTGAACAACAGCAGCAGACACACAATACAAGGGGTGCCACACAGACCAACCAGCATACTGAAGCTCAGTCTTCCCCCACCACCGTGGAACCACAAGCGAGCCGCTCACAAGAGGAGCGCACACACCAGACACGACCACCCCAGCCCAACACACACGCTATGAGTCCAGGCGAAAGCCACCAGACAGTAAACACAAACAAGGCTGACATCGTAATACTCATAGACTCAAATGGGAAATTTCTATGGGAGAAAAAGTTCTTCCCTAGAAGTAAAGTAGAAAAGATCTGGGCCTAGAAATTCATTGTAGCCACTTTTGGGGCGGTAAAGTGGGGCGGCCGCTAAAGTTTGCGCCCGCCGCCAAATCGAGGCCACTTCTCCGATATTCATTAGCTTCGCCCTAAGAGTTCGCTCGAGCGCTAAAACTGGTGCTGGACGCCTCTCTTTGGGCGCTAAGCTGGAGGTGCTGATCGATAGCGCCGAGGCCAGGCGCAGCGCAGGTGCGGCCATCTCGTGATTGACAGCAGACACCCTGGCGCCGGCCAGCTCTTAAGGGGGAAGGGTCGACTGTGTCTGCTGCCACGCCCTGGATAGTGGAGCCCTCCAGCTAGGCCTGAACACTGCTGCTGGACCCAAATAGCGCCTGAAGCCATGGAGAAGGCCCGTGAACGTGCGCAGCGCTTCTCAGAGCGTGATCTGAGTGTGCTGGTTGGTGCCATGTTTTGTACCCGGACAATGGCAAGAAGGCGCCGTTCCGCGTCTACAGGAGAGCCTGGAGGCATGTCGCCAGCAAGCTGTCAGCCAACAGCGAGGTCCCCAGGAGCGGTGTCCAATGCCGCAAAAAGTTTAATGACCTCACTCGCATTGTCAGGGTGAGTACCCTTTCCAGTGACCTCCTCATCCTTGCATGTGCACCTCACATTATGGGCAAAGGGACCTGAAAGCCCTAATGGCCAGCCCTCATCCAGCAGCGATGGGACAGGCATGAACATCAATTGCACATTCTGCACTTAACACACTGGCCAAACTATTCCACCATGGGAGGCAGTGCACACAAGATCAGGGCGACACACTGGCCAGGCTATTCCACCATGGGAGGCAGTGCACACAAGATCAGGGCGACACACTGGCCAGGCTATTCCACCATGGGAGGCAGTGCACACAAGATCAGGGCGACACACTGGCCAGGCTATTCCACCATGGGAGGCAGTGCACACAAGATCAGGGCGACACACTGTACTTAGAGGCCGTCCTTTCTCTTGCAGGCCAAGCTGGCTAATAATCGGAAGAGCTGGACTGCGACCGGGGGAGGCCGACCCCAGATCCAGCCGCTCACCGAGCTTCAACAGCGCGTGGAGCGCATCATGGGTGCCCGGGTGATTGGCCCTGTTGCATGTGGAGATGCCGACCCTGTTCTGGGCACCAATGGTAAGGACATCCACGTTTGGACCTCTCTCGTCCCACTTGCGCATCAGATCTACATCCTTTGCCACTGTCCGACCAATGCGCTGAATGCCACCACTCATGCATCCCTTGCTGATGCCCTCTCCTCAGTCTAAAGCTACTCTTGTGCCTTCCTGCTTTCAGATTGTGAGGAGGAGGTCCCTGAACTTGCCAGTGACAGCCCCTCAGAAGAGGAGCAGGAGGAGGAGCAAGAGGAAGGCGGCCCATCAGGGGAACCCTCAGCCGCGGCCACCCAGGCCAATGTAGGGGACACGTCTTCCCTGGAGGGGAGCGTGGCGGAAGTGTCGAAGGGGAGGGGAGCTCATGGGACCTGCGGCCTGCAGAAACGCGGGAGGGGGGTGGAAGCTCGGCGGCCTTCTCCCCAGAGGGGGGATGCGTCGGAGGGGAGTCCAATTGCTGGGCCCAGCGGCGTCCAGCAACGCAGGAAGGGTCGGCCAGCTCGGCGGCCTTCTCCCCAGAGGGAGAGTCCGGCCTCCAGTCCGGAGATGGTCTTCGCCGAGGAGATGGAACGCCTCGAGGACTTGTCCGCGGACTCGGAGCGCCGGCACACAGAGCTCATGGCGGCAGTGGCACGGTTGCTTGAGGCCATCGAGTCCCTCTCTCGGAGTGTGACCAAGTTCGGGCCCTCAGAGGCCACCAGTCGGGCGGAATTCCGGGCAGATCAGGCAGCGAGTCGGGCGGAATTCGGGGCAGCTCTGGCAGCGAGTCGGGCGGAATTCGGGGCAGATCAGGCAGCGAGTCGGGTGGAATTCGGGGCAGCTCTGGCAGCGACTGGCCAGGTGATCAGTGGTGCCGTCCAGTCACTGGCTGCTCTGATGCGGTCAGTGAACAGGTCAACACGGGCACTCACTGCTGCCACACTTGCTGTGTCAGCCAGGCATCGCCAGGGCACCCGGTGCGCTGCAGCAGCACAGCGGTCTGTCCCTCGGCAGATTGGTGCGCATACTGCAGTGCTGGCCCGGGCGAGTGCCAGTGTCTCAGGCGACCAGCGAGCGCCTGCCATCCGCCAGCTTGCCCCCATTCCTCCAGCCGCCACTGCCACTCCCCCAGTGGAGCTGCCAGGAGCTGCTGCAGTGACTGATGCTGGCCAGCCACAGCTGCAGCATTCAACAGCCGCCCGCTCGACAGCCAGACCTCGACTAGGCCGACCCCCAAGGGCATCTGCCGTCACGACATGTGCCCCTCAGGAGCCTGCCCCCAGCCTTGCAGCAGCCAATGGCCTTACTTTGAGGAGGAGCAGCAGGGCGGGCAGGGGCCACACAAAGATGGCCAAGGCATCGCCCTAGCGGGCCAAATAGTCGAATGTGTGGCCAGTTGTGTTTGTTTTTTGAGGCCGAGAATTGGATGTTTGTTTTTTGAAGGCCGATGATGTGATGTTTGTTTTTTACGAAGGCCAAGAATGACGGCCATTTTAGTTGCACTATTTTGTTAATCCTCTCCAGGTTGTGGGAGCGAGTAATGTGTTTGAGTGTTTTTTGGGGGTTTCGTCTGTTTTTGGTTTTCATGTGGGAAGGGAGCTGAGTTTGAACAATAAAGCATTTTATTTATTAACATTGTCCATGTTTGATCTTTGAAGTGTTTGTTGCCTTAACCGGCTGAGGGCTTGCGGAGCGGCTCCAATCATGTTCTTTCATTGGCACAAGCCATTCCCTGACAGGGGGCCTGGAAGTGACGTTCAATAAGCCGCCGACGGGCGGCCCTTGGACCTTCTGCCTCCCTCCTGGGCTGGTACTCCTCGTCCTCCTCCTCCTCATGCTCCTCCTGCTCCTCCTCCTGAGGTGGTGGTCCAACGTGAGGTGGCAGTGCCTGAGTCCTGCGGATAGCCAGGTTGTGCAGCATGCAGCAAACGACGACGAATTGGGAGACTCGATCCTGCGAATACTGGAGGGCTCCCCCGGAGCGATCGAGACAGCGGAACCGTTGCTTGAGGACGCCGATTGTTTGTTCTATGATGTTCCTGGTCGCTTGATGGCTCTCGTTGTATGCCTCTTCAGCAGGGGTCGTGGGCGCGCGGAGCGGGGTCATGAGCCAGGTACACAAAGGATAGCCTTTGTCCCCGATAAGCCATCCTCTTGGGGGAGGCTGTGCCTGGAACATGTCAGCCACAGTTGTCTGTCGCAGGATAAAGGCATCGTGGCTGCTGCCTGGAAAGCGGGCATTGACAGCTAGGATGCGCTGCCTGTGGTCACACACCAGCTGTACATTGAGGGAATGGTAGCCCTTCCGGTTGCGGTAATCCTCGGCATGCTCAAGAGGTGCCCGCAAAGCCACATGCGTGCAGTCAATGGCGCCCTGCACCAGGGGGAAGCCCGCTATTCTTGCAAATCCCACTGCACGCTGCTGCTGCTTGTCCAGGGTCATGGGGAAGGAGATGAATTGATGTCTCCTTGTGAAAAGGGCTTCGATCACCTGGCGGATGCAGCAATGCACGGCGAACTGGGAGATGTTAGCGATGTCCCCAGTAGCGGATTCGAAGGAGCCGGTGGCATAGAAGTTGAGAGTCACCGTCACCTTCACTGCCACCGACAGAGACGTCCTGCGCATCAGCTGTGGCTGCAGATCTCTGTGAAGCAGCCGGCAGATGTCTGCAACCACCTCCCTTCTGAATCGCAGCCTCCTAACACACATCGCGGCAGACATGGTCAGATAGGAGGTCTGCTGGCGGTATACCCTGGGTGGGTAAGGCCTCAGTTGGCGACGCCTGTTGCCCCCTCTGCGTCTAGCCAGGGCTGCCACTCTCTCACGGCGTCTGTAAGCCCTTCTGGCATAAGGCTGAAAGTCAGCGTTGCCACCCAATGCAGCCCCCATTATATGCTGGCAAACACTGAGCTCTCAATGAAGGCAAAGATAATTGCTAAGCTCTGGCCTGAGCCAAAAATACCTGTCCTAGTGTTGGTCCAAACCAGTAAGCTCTCCTCCTTGGTCTCTGTCCAAAAAACCGTTGCACAACAGTGAATGCTGCAAAATGGCGGCCCTTTATAGTGCAGGGTAAGTGCCCTTTAATTAGCGCTCCCCGCGGCCCAGCTCGGCTGTGTACCGTTCCACTTCACAGTCGTTAGGGCCGCCCGGCGCACAATGGGCCGGCGCGAGTGAAGTTCCGGTTTGGGGCGCACAAAGGGCGTTGCACTAGTAAATGACGTCATGATCTGCACGCGCAGCAGGGCGTGCGCTAAGACTTTGCGCCGGCGCTAAATGTGTACTGAAGTTGGGGCGAGGCGCAGATCGCGCTGCGCCCGGGCGCTAAGCGCCTAGCGCTCGAGATCTACTCCTCCTAAGGCGCTAACGGCTGGCGCGCTCAACTGAATTTCTAGGCCCTGGTACCCAACAACAGACAGAGCCAAGGAATGGCTGACCAAAACCCGATTAGGCTCCCCCCAACACATAATAATACACACGGGCACAAACGACCTAAAGGCCCAGCAGAAAGAGGTAGCAACATCGCTCAGAGCAGTGATTAGGAAGGCAAGCAATACATTTCCAAACACTAGAATCACTGTTTCCACAATATTGCCGAGAACAGACTTTAACAGCAACACAATTCATGAGATAAATGCCAGCATAGCAAGAGACTGTGAATCAAAACACAACGTGCACCTGGCCCAACACCCCACCCTCGATGAGGAATGTCTTTACGACCGCGTCCACATCCACAGGAAACGAATATCGATCTTTGCTAAAGCCCTGAAGGACGTCGCTTTTAACCAGGTCCATACCCAGACTCCAAGAGGACCCCCCCCCAACCACCAGAGATCAGCGGGGTACATACCAAGACCACTACAGAGACCACCACCACACCAACCGGGACCAGAGAGGATCCCCATGCACAACAACAATACCAGACCTGCACCACTCCTGTCCCACAGGGGAACAGGACCGCTCCCAGCCAGACAGAGGGAGAGATGCACAGGACGTTAGCAATACCTCAGACAGAGACAATCCATTAAGAGACAATAAGCAGACGTGCAGCAGCATCTACTTCCGCTTTATGGATCAGAAAATGAAAAAAATCAAGGACTAATTAATAGAAAGAACTGTAACCAAGTAGTATTAGCATTTATAGACAACTGAGATGATCTTTTTTCCCCACATTTAGACACGACAAACACATATCATTCTTTAACATATCATAGTAAAAGATCAAACTTAACATGAAATCCTTATATATTTCGACCTGGAATATCCAAGGTCTACGCTCTTCGGTGCTCGACGTGAAGAGTAGGACCCCAGAGTTCATAGATGAAACTAAAGATCTAGATATTATCATTTTACAGGAAACTTGGTATAAAGGAAAAGGACACACTGGCCGTCCCCAAGGGTACACAGAGCTGGTAGTCCCCTCCAATAAATTACCAGGAGTAACCCAAGGCAGAGACTCTGGAGGCATACTGATTTGGTTTAAAACAGAGCTTAAGAATTACATCAAATTTATAAAAAAGGGCGAAAACCACATGTGGCTCAAAATTGAGAGGGAGATTATCTCTAACACCCAAGATGTTTTCATTTGCGCACTCTATATCCCCCCAATGGAATCCCCGTACTTTAAAGAGGACACCTTCTCCAACATTGAGGGGGAAATTATCCAATACCAGGCCCAGGGGAACGTGTTGATCTGTGGTGACCTCAATTCAAAAACTGGCGAAGAACCAGACTTCACCAATAATCAGGGAAACAATTGCATATTTGGGAATAACCACTTCGATATCCCTTCCCTTCCATACAGGCATAACTGCGACAAGCAGACAAATACCAACGGAAAACAGCTCCTGCAGCTCTGTCGAAGCCTGGGTCTGAACATTGTCAACGGTAGGTTCATAGGAGACCTCCTAGGAAGATCGACCTATTGCTCACCTCTTGGCTGCAGCACCGTAGACTATATGATTACGGATTTGGACCCATCCTCTTTCAGAGCATTCACAGTCAAACCACAAACAACACTGTCAGATCACAGTCAAATTACTATGTATCTTAAAAAGACAGAAACAAACAACACAGAAACACAACCCAGTAAACTGTACAACACCAAAAAATCGTACAGATGGGCCAAAAACGACACGGAAAAATACCAGAAAGCAATTAGCAATGAATCAACTCAAGCTCTCTTGGACACCTTTCTGGATAACATATACACTCACAATAAAGAAGGCGTAAACCGGGCAGTGAATAACCTAAATAATATTTTTGATAATTTGGCAACAAGGTCAAACTTGAAAGCTCGCAAGAACAAACTGTGGTAAACCACTGTTTGTATTCCACTGTGTACATGCCTGTACATGTCTCGGCTGACTCCTCCCACGAGTCCAGGTATAAAGGTGACTGCTCCACAGTCCCTCTGTATTCTGGATCGGTCGACCACTCGAGGCACACCTTCATTCTCTTGTTAATAAAAGCCTGTTAATTACTCGCTTAATCTCAGTCTTTTGAGTTATTGATAGCGCATCAATTTTATTAACAAGATTTTTATAATGGAGAAGATCCTCACACCAGCATGCCTGGACTTAGATCATCGGGAGGCGGACTCATCCACCAAGTTTACTCACTGGCTTAGGTGTTTTGAAAAATTTCTGATCGCCTCCGCTGAAACGGTCAAATCGGACGAGGACAAACTGGATGTCCTGACCTCCAAAGTGAACCACCGAGTGCACTCGGTCATCCAGGACGCGACCTCGTACGCGGATGCTATCAAACTCCTCAAGGACCAGTACACGCGCCCAGTGAACGAGGTGTACGCTAGGCACCTCCTGGGGAGTCGTAAACAACAACCTGGGGAATCGACCGAGGAATACCTTCAGGCACTGTCTGTGCTTGGCCGGGCCTGTGGTTGTAAGGATGTAAAGGCCGCCGTGTACACAGAGGAACTTATCCGGGACGCTTTTGTAGCGGGCCACAGGTCCAATTACACCCGACAGCGACTGTTGGAGCAGAGTGACCTCGATCTCAACAAGGCCTCTGAACTCGCACTATCATTGGACGCAGCCTACCGGGGCATGGACGCCTACTCCTCTGCACCGTGGATGCCGCGGGGAACGACAGCCTGGGACACGGTAGGACTGTCTCATAGCGCCGTGCCACCCCAGCCACATCCCAGCAACGGCCCAACTACCGCAGCAGTGTCCCAAGGCCAGACAGCAGTGCCCCAAGGCCAGAAATGCTACTTCTGTGGCCAGGCCAAACACCCCAGAGCGCGCTGCCCGGCGAAAAATGCGATCTGCTCGGGCTGCGGGAAGAAAGGACACTACGCCAGCGTCTGCAGGGCCAAAGCCACCCCGAACCCCAGCAGCGCCGCGTGTGGGCTGTGCGGGCCGCCATCTTGGGCCTCCCCAGCCATGTGCGAACCACCGGAACAGCAGCCATTTTGGACGCCTCCAGCCACATGGGGATCATGGACGCCACCATCTTGGACGACAGCCGGGACACAGCAGGCCCCCAACACCGCCTCATCTGCTACCCGCAGCGACACACCGACCCCTACGCTGGCCTCCGTTACGCTGGACCAAGCGAGACCGCACCAGCTGACCCGATCCACAATGGACATTAAAGTAAATGGTCACGAAACAATCTGCCTTTTTGACTCTGGGAGCACGGAGAGCTTCATCCACCCCGACACGGTGCGGCGTTGCTCTCTCCCAGTCCTGCCTGCGCACCAGCGGATTTCTATGGCCTCTGAGTCCCAGTCGGCGGACATTGGCAGCTACTGCGTGGTGACACCCGTAGTAGACGGGACTGTGTACGATAATTTTAAACTTCTGGTCCTGCCCCACCTCTGCGCTGCCGTTCTACTGGGGTTAGATTTTCAGTGCCACCTTAAAAGTGTTACGATGGCGTACGGTGGACCCCTCCCCCCACTCACAGTCCGCAGCCAGCAGCTTCCAAATTGCCCGCCGCGCACCAGGTGCAACCTCTCCACACTCAGAGTCACCCCCCCCCACTGTTTGCTAACCTCACCCCCGACTGTAAGCCCATCGCCACAAAGAGCAGGGTATACAGTGCCGGGGACAGGGTTTTCATTAAAACCGAAGTGGAGCGGCTCCTGAAGGAGGGGATTATTGAGGGCAGCTCCAGCCCCTGGCGAGCCCAGGTTGTGGTCGTTAAGACTGGCGAGAAGCAGCACCTGGTCATCGACTACAGCCAGACAATAAATCGCTACACCCTGCTGGACGCCTACCCACTCCCCCGTATAGCTGATATGGTCAACCAGATCGCGCAGTACCGCGTCTTCTTGACCATTGACCTGAAATCAGCATACCACCAGCTCCCTATCCGCCCTGAGGACCGCCAGTATACTGCCTTTGAGGCAAACGGCCGCCTCTATCACTTCCTTAGGTCGATCAAAATGCGTTGCAGGCCACCTTCCCATATCTGGACAATGTGACCATCTGCGGCCATGACTTGCAGGACCATGACGCAAACCTCGAAAAATTCCTCTGCACCGCCAAACTCCTCAACCTGACGTATAACAAGGAGAAGTGCATATTCCGCACAACCCGCCTCGCCATCCTTGGCTGTGTTGTGGAACACGGAGTCATCGGTCCCGACCCCGACCGGATGCGTCCCCTTATGGAACTCCCACTGCCCCACTGCCTCAAGGCCCTGAAGAGGTGCCTAGGGTTTTTCTCTTATTACGCCCAGTGGGTCCCCTACTATGTGGACAAGGCCCGTCCGCTGATCAAGTCCACCTCTTTTCCCGTGATGGCAGAGGCCCGCTTAGCCTTCCACCGTATCAAGGAAGACATTGCCAAAGCCACCATGCACGCAGTGGACGAATCCATCCCCTTCCAGGTGGAAAGCGATGCGTCCGACTTTGCCCTGGCCGCTACCCTTAATCAGGCGGGGAGACCCGTGGCCTTCTTTTCATGAACCCTCCAGGGCCTGGAGACCAGACACTCCGCTGTTGAGAAGGAGGCCCAGGCTATTGTGGAGGCTGTGCGTCATTGGAGGCACTACCTGGCCGGAAAACGATTTACCCTGCTCACTGACCAGCGTTCAGTTGCGTTTATGTTTAACAACAAGCAGAGGGGCAAAATCAAAAATGACAAGATCTTGAGGTGGAGAATCGAACTTTCCACCTACAATTACGAGATCTTGTACCGGCCCGGGAAGCTCAATGAACCCCCGGATGCTCTATCGCGTGGCACCTGCGCCAGCGCGCAGATCGATAGACTGCGGGCCCTCCACAATGACCTCTGCCACCCGGGGGTCACCAAGTTCTTCCACTTCATCAAGGCCCGCAACCTGCCTTACTCCATTGTGGAGGTCAGGACCATGACCAGGAACTGCCAAGTCTGCGCTGAGTGCAAACCGCACTTTTATAGACCAGACAGGGCTCACCTGATAAAAGCCACTCGCCCCTTCGAGCGCCTGAGCGTTGATTTTAAAGGGCCTCTCCCCTCCTCCGACCGCAATGTGTACTTCCTCAACATTATTGATGAGTACTCCCGTTTCCCGTTCGCCTTCCCCTGCCCGGACATGACCAGTGCCACGGTCATTAAATGTCTGAACGACCTCTTCACCCTGTTCGGTTTCCCCAGCTATATCCATTGCGACCGGGGCTCATCGTTTATGAGCGACGAACTCCGCCAGTACCTGCTCGCTAGGGGTATTGCCACAAGCAGGACCACCAGTTACAACCCCCGGGGGAACGGACAGGTGAAAAGAGAGAATGCGACAGTTTGGAAGGCCGCCCTGCTAGCCTTAAAGTCTAGGGGCCTTCCGACCTCCCGCTGGCAGGATGTGCTCCCCGATGCGCTCCACTCTATTCGGTCACTGCTCTGCACTGCCACTAACGCCGCCCCTCATGAGAAAATGTTTGTCTTCCCAAGGAAGTCCACATCGGGGACATCGCTACCGCCATGGCTGACGTCCCCAGGGCTGGTCCTACTGAGAAGACACGTGAGGACCCATAAAATGGACCCCCTGGTCGAAAGGGTCGACCTCCTCCACGCCAACCCCCAGTATGCTTACATTGCATACCCGGACGGGCGGGAGGACACAGTCTCCATACGAGACCTCGCACCCTCGGGGGCCGCAGTAACCCACTACCCACTACCACCCCCCCCACGACCCGATATCCAGCCCCAGCAGACGGCGGGCCTGGGCCCTGCGACCCGCTCGACACCTACGAGGACTACACACCAGTGCCCCAGCCTACGCGGGACTCGATGCCGGAAGCTTCACTACCCCTGCCGTCGCCACGTCGATCACAGCGGCAGACAAGACCTCCGGAGAGACTCCAATACACTAACTTTTAATACAATTCACCCCGCCGGACTCATTTTTAAACAAGGGGTGAATGTGATAAACCACTGTTTGTATTCCACTGTGTACATGCCTGTACATGTCTCGGCTGACTCCTCCCACGAGTCCAGGTATAAAGGTGACTGCTCCACAGTCCCTCTGTATTCTGGACCGGTCGACCACTCAAGGCACACCTTCATTCTCTTGTTAATAAAAGCCTGTTAATTACTCGCTTAATCTCAGTCTTTTGAGTTATTGATAGCGCATCACAAACCCAAAACAAAAAACTATGAAAAATGGTTTGACCCAGATTGCCATAACATGAGGAAAAAACTTAGAAAAATATCAAACCAAAAACACAGACATCCAGAAAACGAGGAATTACACCTTACTTATTGTCAGACACTAACACAATACAGAAACACACTCAGAACCAAAAAAGAGCAATATATTAAGAATACACTCAGCTCCATTGAGGAATCCATTGATTCCAATTGTTTCTGGGACAACTGGAATACATTACACAAAAAACAATACGACGAATTGGCCATTCAAAATGGAGACACATGGGAAAACCACTTTGAAAAATTATACCAGAAAAACACACTAAGGCCAGAGCAACACCAAATATGCAAAAAACTGGAAAAGCTAGAAATGGCCATAAAAGATAACCAAAACCCGCTAGACTCCATAATAACAGAAAAAGAACTTTTTGAAAAACTCAAGGACCTGCGACCAGGAAAAGCTTGCGGGGCAGACGGCATACTAAGCGAGATGATTAAACACACAGACGATAAAATGAAACTGGCTATCCTAAAATTCTTCAACTTGGTTCTGAGTGTCGGTTACTTCCCTGATATCTGGAACAAAGGACTCATAACGCCCATATACAAAAGTGGGGACAAAGTCGACCCAAATAACTATCGAGGCATCTGTGTAAACAGTAACCTGGGGAAGGTATTCTGTAGCATCATAAACAAAAGACTTATAAACTTCCTTGAGGAGCACAATGTCTTGAGTAAAAGCCAAATTGGATTCCTGCCAAACTATAGAACATCAGATCATATCTTCACCCTACAGACCCTAATTGACAAACACGTTCATCAAAACAAAAGCAAAATCTACGCATGCTTTATAGATTTCCAGAAGGCTTTCAACTCCATCTGGCATGACGGTTTATTCCTGAAACTTATCGAAAGCGGGGTAGGGGGAAAAACATATGATGTAATTAAATCAATGTATACAAACAACAAATGTGCAGTTAAAATTGGAGACAAACAAACAAAATACTTCCCACAGGGGCGGGGGGTGGCGCAGGGCTCGCCAATCTCACCGACACTCTTTAATATTTACATAAATGAATTGGCAAAACAACTTGAACAATCTACAGCACCCGGCCTCACCCTATATGAATCCAAGGTTAAATTCCTCCTCTATGCAGACGACCTGGTTCTGCTGTCACCAACTAAGGAGGGTCTACAGCAGAACCTGGATCTGCTGGAGTCGTACTGCCAGACTTGGGCCCTGACAATAAATCCCCAAAAAACCAAAGTCCTTGTGTTCCAGCAAAGATCCAGACATCAGGGACCCAAAATAAATTTCACACTAGGAACAACCAAAATTGAACAAACCACTAACTACACATACTTGGGCTTAAAAATCAGTTCTACGGGAAATTTCAAACTGGCTGTGAATGAACTGAAAGAGAAAGCAAGAAGGGCTTTCTATGCCATTAAAAAATCAGTCCAAATAGAAATCCCAATTAGCATTTGGCTCAAAATTTTCAAATCAGTAATTGAACCAATTGTACTCTATGGCAGTGAAGTGTGGGGACCGCTAACACAACAAGAATTTGCAAAATGGGACAAACACCCAATTGAGATCATACATGCAGAATTCTGTAAAAGTATCCTCCGGACTCAAAGGAAATCCGTAAACAATGCATGCAGGGCAGAACTAGGCCAATATCCAAAAAAGAGCCACCAAATTTTGGAAACACCTAGAAATGAGCAACCCCCAATGCTATCATTACGAAGCCCTGAAATGCCAAGAGAGGACCATAAAGAAGAACACCCTCAGTCAACTAGTCCTGGGACTCAGTGAAGTAACTACTAACACTACTAACAATAACCAGCCCCAGGACAGTGACAGCGTAACACAAAGAATTCGACCCAACACAATCGTCGCTAAGCAAAAGGAAAAATATCTGTCATATTGGGCAGAAACAACAAAAACCCAAAGCCAACTCAATTGCTACTTGGCCCTAAACAGACAATACAACATGGCTGATTACCTGACCATGGTAAAGGATAGCAAACTGAGAAAAACTTTGACAATGTACAGACTTAGTGAACATAACCTGGCGATCGAAAAAGGCAGACACAGACAGACCCGGCTACCAAGAGAGGACAGGATATGCTCTCACTGCAGTCAGGGAGTGGTGGAGACAGAGATGCACTTCCTCACAGCTTGTAGAAAATATCAGGGCATAAGGGAGAATTTCTACCCAAAATTCACAAAAATATGCCCGGAATTCATAAATTTGAATGACGACCAAAAACTCCCATACCTACTAGGGGAAGAGAGAAATTGCGTAACACTAGCGGCACACTATGTTACAGCTTGCCATAAACAGAGGGACAACCACTAAATATAAGAAAAGAGTATATATAAATGATATGAAAGTATATTTATACACTCAGGGATATATCTGTTTATACACTGTATGGATAGATCTGTATTTTTGTGAACAAACATGAATGTTTTCCGATGCTTTGGCAACATAAGATGTAACTTGTCATGCCAATAAAGTGATTTGAATTGAATTGAATTGAATTGAATTGGTGGAGTCAGGGGGTGAGACACTCGCCACAGTGTACCCAGCCTCTGACCTGCTCTTGTGGTCACAGTATTGATGTGGTATTCAAGTGGTAGCCATTGATCAGATTTAATACAACCCGCAGTGTTGACAAGACAATCTTTACTCCTCAGAAACTCTTGGGCAGTGTTGCTTCTCGTTCTTACTGAAGTTAAAACTACACACCAAAATTGAAAGCTAAGAATTGGAGCAGGACAAGTTGACTGCAAACAGAATCTACCCACGAGGGAATTGATCAACCCATCTAGCTCGATTCAGACATAAACTGTCTGTAAAGTTTTTCAGACAACATTTATTGGTAGAGCCTGTCCTAATCTTTCTTACACAAACTTGATAGCAAAGTAATTTTTTAAAAATCAAACAGAACAAGAGTGAATTATAGCGCCACCCTCTGGTTTGCATTGGTGGCTCAAATACTGTGGGAATAGCGGACTGGTGTGGAATAAAAGCATCATGACTGCTGTTAGGATACTGGGCATTCACCATCATGATCTGCTGAGTATGGTCGCACACCAAATGCACATTCAGCGAGTGGTAACGTTTGCGGTTGCTGTACATCTCAGTATTTATATATGTTGCCCACAAAGCCACATGCATGCAGTCGATGGCGCCCTGCACCATGGGGATGTCTGCTATCCTGGCAAAGCCACATGCACACTCCACCTGCTTCTCTCTGGTCAGAGAGAAGACAATGAAGTTCCATCTCCTGGCAAAAAGAGTGTCTGTCCCCTCTCTTATGCAAAAGTGGACAACGAACTGTGAGATGTTACAGATATTGCCTGCTCCAGCCTGGAAGGATCCCATAAGCACATAAGAAATAGGAGCAGGAGTAGGCCATTTGGCCCCTCGAGCCTGCACCACCATTCAATAAGATCATGGCTGATCTTCTACCTCATCTCCACTTTCCTGAACTATCCCCATATCCCTTGATTCCCTTAATATTCAAAAATCTATCGATCTCTGTCTTGAATATACTCAACGACTGAACCTTCACAGCCATCTGGGGTAGAGAATTCCAAAGATTCACCACCCTCTGAGTGAAGAAACTTCTCCTCATCTCAGTCTTAAATGGCCGACCCCTTATTCTGAGACTGTGACCCCTGGTTCTAGACTCCCCAGCCAGGGGAAACATCCTTCCTGCATCTACCCTGTCAAGCCCTGTAAGAATTTTGTATGTTTCAATTAGATCACCTCTCATCCTTCTAAACTCGAGTAATATATAGGCCTAATCTACTCAATTTGTCCTTATAGGAAAATCCCCCCATCCCAGGAACCAGTCTGGTGAACCTACGTTGCAGTCCCTCTATGGCAAGTATATCCTTCCTTAGGTAAGGAGACCAAAACTGAACACAATACTCCAGGTGTGGTCTCACCAGGGCCCTATATAATTGCAGTAAGACATCTTTACTCTTATACTCAAATCCTCTTGTAATAAAGGCCAACATACCATTTGCTTTCCTAATTGCTTGCTGTTCCTGCATGTTAGCTTTCAGTGATTCGTGTACAAGGACACCCAGGTCCTTCTGAACACCAACATTTCGCAATCTCTCACCATTTAAAAAATACTCTGCTTTTCTATTTTTCCCACCAAAATGGATAACTTCACATTTCTCCACTTTATATTCTATTTGTCATGTTCTTGCCCACTCACCTAGCCTGTCTATATCCCCTTGAAGCCTCCTTGCATCCTCCTCACAACTTACATTCCCACCCAGCTTTGTATCATCAGCAAACTTGGATATAACATTTGGTCAGCTCATCCAAATCATTGATGTAGATTGTGAATAGCTGAGGCCCAAGCACTGATCCTTGCGGTACCCCACTAGCCTGCCAACTCGAAAATGACCCGTTTATTCCTACTCTCTGTTTTCTGTCTGTTAACCAATCCTCAATCCATGCTAGTATATTACTAGCATGTCAACAAGGGCAGGCGTCGATGACGAAGTCCAACACCACCTTCAGTGTGCCAGTGCAGCCTTCAGCCGCCTGAGGAAGAGAGTGTTTGAAGACCAGGGCCTCAAACCCAGCACCAAGCTCATGGTCTACAGGGCAGTAGTGATACCTGCCCTGCTGTATGCCTCAGAGACATGGACCATGTACAGCAGGCACCTCAAAGCACTGGAGAGGTACCACCAACACTGCCTCCGCAAGATCCTGCAAATCCATTAGCAGGATAGGCGCACCAACGTCAGTGTTCTTGCTCAGGCCAACATCCCCAGTATCGAAGCTTTGACTACGCTCAATCACCTCCGATGGACGGGCCACATCTTCTGCATGCCTGATACGAGACTCCCAAAACAAGCGCTGTACTCGGAGCTCCAACATGGCAAGAGAACCCCAGGTGAGCAGAGGAAATGCTTCAAGGACACCCTCAAAGCCTCCTTGAAAAAGTACAACATCCCCACCGACACCTGGGAATTCCTGGCCCAAGACCGCACAAAGTGGAGGAGAAGAATCCGGGAAGGCGCCAAACACCTCGAGTCTCTTCGCCAGGAGCAAGCAGAAGCCAAGTGCAAACAGCGGAAGGTGCGCACGTCAACCCAAGCACCCCACCCACCCGCCCCTTCAACCACCGTCTGCCCCACCTGTGACAGAGACTGTAGGTCCCGCATTGGACTCATCAGTCACCTGAGAACTCATTTTTAGTGTGGAAGCAAGTCATCCTCGGATCCGAGGGACTGCCTAAGAAGAAAAGAATCCATGTTAGTATATTACCCCCAATCCCATGAGCCCTATTTTTGTTTAATAACATCTTGTGTGGCACCTTATCGAATGCCTTCTGAAAATCCAAATACACCACATCCACCGGTTCCCCATTATCTATTCTGCTAGTTACAACCTCAAAAAACTCTAACAGATTTGTCAAACACATTTTGCCTTTCATAAATCCATGTTGACTCTGCCCAATCCTTTTATTATTTTCAAACTGCCCTGTTACCACGTCCTTAATAATAGATTCTAGCATTTTTCCCTACTACTGATGTCAGGCTAACTGGTCTGTAGTTCACCATTTTCTCTCCCTCCTTTCTTAAATAGTGGGGTTACATTTGCTACCTTCCAATCCACAGGAACCGTTCTAGAATCTATGGAATTTTGGAAAATAACAACCAATATATCCACTATCTCTATGGCCACCTCTTTCATAACTCTAGGATGTACGCCATAAGGTCCAAGGGATTTATTGGCTTTCAGTCCCATTAATTTCTCCAGTACTACTTTTATGCTAATACTAATATCTTTCAGTTCCTCATTCTCGCTAGGCCCTTGGTTGGCCACTATTTCCAGGAAGTTTTTTGCGTCCTCTTCCGTGAAGACAGACATTATAGGCTGGATTTTGTCAGCGTGGACAGGCTGCGGCGTGTCAGGTGAAAATCGTGTCAGGACCTCGACTCCTAAGCGAAGTGTTGAAAAAGTGGGATTTTCCCCTAATTGGCCAATTGATTTCCTGCGTGTGGGAGCCCCTGGCCCATTGAGTCTTTTCATACAGAAAGTCACCTCCGATGACGTCATCAATGCTGCTGGATTTAAGGCCTGCAAGCAGCCTCGCTTCTTCTGGAGACTGCAAAGACTCTGCAAATTGTATGAAGGAGTTGATTTCCCGACAATGTCAACGATCAAGCAAAAGTGTGCACCTCGGTTTGATGAGCCCTCCCTCCAAGCTCTGGTGCACAGAGCCAGATGTAATAAGGAGGTGCTGCTCCCTTCCTCAGGGAGAAAAAAGCCACCCCAGCAGACAAAAGCTGTGAGGCTACAAGTGGCCCAGGAGGTCAACTCCATCTCGATGAGCTGCAGAACCTGGCTGCAATGCAGGAAGAGGTTTCATGACCTTCTCTGCACAGGAAAAGTGAGTATGACTTTCCCATCACCCTTAATCTGATCCCCATCGCCTCTCCTCACCAGCACTCTGCTTTGCCAACCTCTTCCTCCACATCCCACTTGACACTTACATCCCTGCACCCTTACCCATTCCCTCTCTCTCTATGGTCACATTCACTTAACTATTCGACCATGCAGCCCTCACACTCCCTATCACTGCGATGCAATGCCAACAACAACTTACAACACACAGGGAGAGTCCTTTGTATCCTTCTAAGCATCTATGCTATGGATTCTCTACACTCACTCCTTAATTCTCACTCAAACTTGTGATCCCTCATTGCAGGAAAAGAGAGTCCACAATAAGAGGGAAAGAGCCATGACAGGAGGAGGGCCACCCTCAGTAGCCCAGCTCATCCCCTGGGAGGAGGCGGCCATGGAAATCGCTGGGATCGAGGACGATACCCAACTGGGAGAAAGACAGATGGGCGAATCACAGCAAGCTGGTGACAGAATAGTTTGGCATCTCTCTCATTGACATTGCATGAGTCATTGATAATGATTCTAATGCTCTAACAGATTGGCCTATGATGATCTGCACAATTCAATGTGCATGCAACGTTTATCTCACATGTCTAACTCTTTCCTTTACTCCCTCACAGGACCATCGAAACCCCCCGTCCCCACTGTCCAGGAGGAACAGCCTGAGCCTGAAGACTCCTCAGAGGAAGCTGCAACCTCTGAGGACGCAGCGTCACCAGAATTCAGCGCACCCAGCACTAGCGCAGACACTCACACCACGGTGGGACCGTCGCGACATAGAGTAGTGTTGTCACCTGGTCTATCACAGCTCACAAGTGAACATCAGCAGATGGTGGAGACAGGAACAGCAGTGGAGAGTCCTCGTCGGAGGGCGCAGGACACTGCCAGCTCAGCTCAGCTACATGTCGACCCTGTGCCTCCAGAAGGAGAGCGGTGCTGGAACTCCAGGAACAGGTGCAGGAGTCTCTGGCAGGTTTTGTCTCCCGGGTCGCTGCGAGTGTGGAGTGAGTGGAGGAGTCCATCGCGAATATGAGCAGAGCCTTTGTGGAGGCATTGACGCATCACTGTGGAAAGGATGGCTACCTCTGTGGTAAGGCTGGCTACCATAGAGGAGAGGATGGCTACGGTCAAGGAGAGGATGGCTACGGTCGAGGAGAGGATGGCTACGGTCGAGGAGAGGATGGCTACGGCCATGGAGGAGCTTAGTCGCCAGGGTATTGAAAACATGGTCATTGTTCAGGATAGAATGACATCTCTTGAGGAGCGATGGTCAGCTATTGAGCAAACAAACCAAACCTTCAGGGAAGTCCTCTGGAGTAGGACTTCCAGTGCAGAAATGGGTCCTGAAGTGCAACAAGGTGCTGTCAAGCCACTTGCTAGCTCTGAAGTGGGGCTGACCCATGAGAGGGATGTTGGCGGCAGACAACAAGGAAGTGGGGGCTGCTCTCCAAGCGCTCACACGACCATGCCACAGCAAAGCTCTCAGTCAGAGCCCCACCAGAGTCCTCAACCAACTGAGATGGGCGTCTCAGCCCTGCACAGCCGCAGGAGCAGCAGACTATTGGCGAGCCTTCACAGGTTCGCCACCCCAGAGGACGCTCACCAACGTCAGGACAGGAACAGCAAGAAGGTGAGCAAAGGGCCTCCACATCTGCTGAAGCCACAGGGGAAGCACCACGTAGGAGCACGCGTAAGAGGAAGATAAAGCACAGGTAGTCACAAGGGTAGTCACTTGGGTGCTGTGTTGTTTTGTTTTTGGACCAGCCATCATTGTGATTGTATTTTAAAGTGTTTTGATGGCAAACTGTTGAAGTTGTGGCCTGTGTCATTTCGCAAATGGGACTTTCACATTGAGGGTTTAGGTGCCTTACGATTGTCAGAATGGTGGTCAGAGTGATACGATTCCATAGGTTATTGTCCATTGTCGATGCTCTGGTAAGAAGGAGCAAGACTAAAATGTTTGATTATGCAGGCTAAGTAAATCTGGCAAGGATGAGTGCATCCCTTGCATCCCAGCCACCAATGTTGTCGCGCACTGGCGCCTTCTGGCCTGTGCATCTTCAGGTGGGTGACTAGCAGCTTGACGCTCCTGCTGTTGGTGCTGCTGTTGCTCATGGTTCTGCTGCTGCCGCGGCTGGTCTTTGTCCGAATCTGATATCCAGGAGGAAAGGAATTAAATGGTTGCCAGGCTTCTTGTATATGCCACAGTTGAGGAAGCGCCTAGTCAAGGTGGGGAGAGGGGTTTCCCAGGAGGTCACACTAGAGATGGGTGTCAGGCTCCAAACTTCCACAACACTGAGTATGCCTGCTAAAAGTTCCCCCAGACCTGAGACAACAAAGTTCTGCCACCTGCAAATGATCATTGGTGAAAACTCCTTTGTAATGGTGGAGCTGAGCTGTTAGTAAGCAATCCACTTGTGAGGCCGCCAGCATTACCTGGCGTGTTCCAGAGGAGGTGTGTAGGATGGGGGGAATGTCTAAAAATCAGAAAGGCCTCTCAAAACGGGATTATAGAGGCAATTAAGTGGTTGTTAAGGGCCTTAAGGGCCTATCCCGCCTCTTGGAGGCGGGATGGAAAGGGGGTCAGAAGACACGCATTTGGGAAAATTGCTTGGAGGCAGGATTGGGCCCGCCCGCCATTTTTTGCGATTTTACCACCTCGCATGCCTCCAAACCCGCCTCCTCGTGCTTGGCAAAATTGAGCCCAAAGGCTGTGATTTTATCAATGGAGGTGGGTTCTGCTCCCGCCTCTGCTTTCAGCCGGTCAGAAATTGCAATTTTCACTTAAGTGGCCCATTGAATCTCTGTGTGCGCACAACCCGGCCTAATTAGTGGGTTCAGGTCTGCGGCTCGCCTCTGCTGTCATCTGCCAGCCAGCTGTATTTAAGGGTCCCATGAAGCATTGTTTCATTTTCATCCTTTTCTGCTGGTTCTCGTTTGGAAATTGTACCCATAACTGCTGCAAGAGCTAAGGCCTCTCCCCGCTTTGATGACTCCCTCCATGCTCTTGTGGATGGAGTGAGAGGGCACCAGGAGGTACACTACCCATCATCAGGGTGGAGGAAGCCTCCTCAGCAAAGCAAAGCAGCCTGGCTGCAAATTGCTGAGTTCAGCTCCAGATCTTTGTGTGCTCGCTCCTGGGTCCAGTGCAGAAAAAGATTTAATGACCTGGTACGCTCAGGAAAAGGGAGTATAACATTACACTTACCTTCAATCTGCTCTCCATCTCTTCTCATCACCAGCACAATGCATTGTCAACCTACTCCTGCACATCCCAACTTACCCTTACTTCCCTTGCACCCTTAACAATCCTTCTCTCTCTATGTACAGAATCACTTCACTATGCACCCCTCACACTTGCTATCACTGGTATGCAATACCAATGACTAACAATGCACAGGGAGGACCCTTGGTATTGGCATCTCACTCCATCTTTGTCTCCCTCTAAGCATCTATGCTATGGATTCTCTACACTCACTCCATCATTCTCACTCAAACTCTACTTGCGTCCCTCATTACAGGAAAAGAAAGCCCACAATAAGAGGGAGAGGGCCAGGACAGGAGGAGGGCCACCTTCCATCGCCCATATGACCACCGCTGAGGAGGGTGCTCTGGATATCATAGGAGGTGCTGAGGATCTGGAAGTGGGGGACAGTCAGACGGGCACAGTAGAGCAATCTGGTGACAGAATAGATTTGCATCCCTAGCATTTACATTGCACGAGTGACTGATATGGCATCTGATGCTCATACAGATTCAGTTATGATCAGCTGCACAATGCGATGTGCATGCACCTTTACTCCCCCACAGGAGCATCGAGAGCCCCCCTCCCCACTGTCCAGGAGGAAGAGCCGGAAGACTCCTCAGAAAAAGCTGCAACCTCTGAGGGCGCAGTTTCAGCAGAACTGAGCACACCCAGCACCAGCGCAGATACGCACACCTCGGTGGGTCCTTCGCGAGATAGTATACTGTTGTCACCTGGTGTATCACAGCTCACAAGTAAGCATCAGCAGATGATGGAGACAGGGACAGCAGTGGAGAGTCCTTGTTGGAGGCCGCAGGACACTCCAAGCTCTGCTCAGCTGCATGTGGAGCCTGTGCCTCTGGGGCCATCCAGAAAGAGAGTGGTGCTGCAACTCCAGGAACAAGTACAGGAGTCTCTGACAGGTTTTGCATCCAAGGAAACTGTGGGTGTGGAGAGGATGGAGGCGTCCATGTCTAACATGAGCACTGCCTTTGTGGAGGCAATGGCACCTGAACGCACCACCACGAAAAGGATGGCAACCTTCATGGAAAGGCTGGCTACGGTCATGGAGTAAATAAGTCACCAGAGTCAGGAAAACATGGTGAATGTTCAGAATCGAATGACATCTCTGGAGGAGCGATGGGCAGCTTTTGAGAATAGAGACCAGAGCTTCATGGAAGTCCTTTTGAGGAGGACTGCCAGTGCAGATACGAGTCCTCATGGCCCCCCTGATGTGCCGCAAGGTGCTGTCCAGTCACTTGCTAGCACTGAAGTGTGGCTGACCCATGAGAGGGATGTTAGTGGCAGGCAACAAGGAAGTGTGGGCTCCTCTCCAAGTGCTCACACTCCCATGCCACTGCGGAGCCCTCGGTCAGAGCCCAACCAGAGTCCTCACCAAACTGAGATGGGCGCCTCAGCCCCTGCACAGCCACAGGAAGAGCAGATTGTTGCCGAGCCCTCCCAGGCTCGCAAACCCAGAGGACACCCACCAAAGGTGTTGAAGCAGGAGCAGCATGAAAGTGAGCAAGGTGCTTCCACATCTGCTGAAGCCACAGGGGAAGCACCACGTAGAATCATGCGCAAGAGAAAGATTAAGCACCTATAGTCACAAGGGTAGTCACTTGGGCGTTTTGATGTAAGACATTTTTAATATAATCATCGCCATTTCAATTGCAATAAAGAAATGCGATGGCAAACTTTCAAAGTGTTGGCGTATGTGTGCCCATAAATGGAAGTGTCACAGTTGTTAGATCCGTGTATCTTAATGTTGTGTCCTTCAATAATCAGACAACAGACTGCAGGGAACGATTAAACAGGTGTTTACTGAATGAGGGTTACTCTAGAACTAACTGTACAGATCACTACTCAGGGTTTATATACAGGTGTGGTCACTGCCGGTACTACAGTATACAGGAGCTGTAAAAAGTAGTTCTCCCCTTAAAGGTACATACATTACAATTCCTCCCCTTTTAGATTAACAGTACCATAACACTCATTTAACAATTAAATATCAAACTAATTACAATTAACACTTTTAACATGCAACATTAGCTGAAAATAGTCTATTTATAAATTCAGTCTTTGGGGAGGCTTCCTGATCCTTTCTGGATAGTGCCTTTCCCGAGTGTCTTGCTCTTGGTGCGGAGGCGATTCTGGCCCCCTGTCGTCGGTTGGTTCATCAGCTTCCGATGCTACTGTTTCTGGGGTAGATGCTACCTGTACGTCGGGTTCATCACCAGGTACGTATGGGCGAGGCATGGGGTTGACTTGTTCCTGTGACTCTAGGATCTGGTCAGCATGGCGTCTCACGATGCTCTCCCCAACGTCCACTGTGTACATTAGTGGGCCCTGCCGTGTGCATATCGTTCCTGGCTGCCATTTTTCTGTTCGGTAGTCGCGGGCCAAGACTGGTTGCCCTACATTGAAGCTCCTTGTTGGCTTCTCATGGATGTGCTGGAATTGCTTACTCTCAACATCTCTTCGTACGTCTGAGCAAATCCAGGCGAGATCTTAACCTTCGGTTAAAGAACATCATGGCTGGTGCCTGGTTAGTGACTGCATGTGTCGCATTCCAGTAGGCGAACAGGAAATTGTCCACCTTGTGCTGCAGCGGAATGTTGTCACTGTACATAGCCTTTATTGCCTTCTTAAAGGTTTGTACGAACCTCTCAGCCAATCCATTTGTGGCTGGATGATACGGGGCGGATGTGTAATGCCTTACCCCATTCCTTTTCATAAATCTTCGAAACTCTTCGGACACAAACTGTGGTCCGTTATCAGAGCAAATCTGCTCTGGCAAGCCATTCCTGGCAAAAATGGTCCGTAGGACTGCAATAGTTTTCTCCGTGGTGGTAGAGGACATTTTTATCACCTCAGGCCATTTTGAGTGTGCATCCACGGCTATTAAAAACATTGAGTCCATGAATGGACCAGCAAAATCAATATGCACCCGTTGCCATGGAGATGAGGGCCACTCCCATGGGTGTAGAGGGGCATGTGGTGGTGCATTTTGGACCTTCTGGCATCCTGAGCAGCTCTCTGTCAGGTCCTCGATTTGCTGATCGATCCCCGGCCACCACACATAAGCCCTAGCAAGGCTTTTCATTTTCACCCCTCCCAGATGACCTTCGTGAAGCTCATTGAGCACTCTCTCCCTTAACTTGGGTGGAATTACCACTCGGGATCCACACATCAAGGTCCCCTGGCATACTGACAGCTGTTCTCTTCTGGATGAGAATGCTGGCAACAGTGAGTCGCCATGTGCTGGCCATCCCTTCACCGTCAAATCATATACCCGAGACAGTGTCGGGTCATTTCGGGTCTCCTTCTCTATACCAGCGTTAGTTACTGGCAAGCATTCAATTATAGTCGAATGAAATATTTCGACAGGATCCACTGCTGGTGCTTCCTCCGCAGTAGGCAGTGGCAGGCGTGATAGCCCATCAGCGTTTCCATGCTGTTTCGTGCCTTATACTCGATTTCGTATTGGTGCGCCCCTAGAAAAAGGGGCCATCTTTGTAGCCGTTGCGCAGTCATCACTGGAACGCCCTTCTTTGGATTAAAGATGGAGACAAGTGGTTGGTGGTCAGTCAGCAAGGTGAACTTCTACCTGTGCAGATAGTGATTGAACTTTTTCACTCCCCACACTAGGATGAGGGCCTCACTGTCAATCTGGGCGTAGTTACGCTCGGCTGAGGTTAGTGATCATGACGCAAAGGCTATTGGCCTCTCTGAGCCGTCCGAGAATTTGTGCGACGGCACCGCTCCAATGCCGTAGGGTGACGCATCACGTGCCAACCAAATTGGTAATGCTGGGTTGTAATGGGCCAATACCTCTTTCGATGTGATTAGTATTTTGCTCTTCTGGAAAGCTCGTCTACATTCGTCACTCCACTTCCATGGCACCCCAGTTTGCAGTAGGGTGTTCAGTGGGTGTAGTATTGTGGACAAATTTGGCAAGAACTTATGGTAGTAGTTTACCAGCCCGAGGAACGACCTCAGTTGTGACACATTTTCCGGTGCTGGAGCCTTGACTACTGCCTCAATCTTCTCTGCGGACTTATGTAACCCCTCTTTATCGATAACGTGGCCACAATACGAGATCTGTTTTCTAAAAAACTCGCATTTGGGGCGGTTAGCTCGGAGCCCATATTCCTGCAATCTAGTGAGCAGCTGCTCCAGGTTGGCAAGGTGATCACTCTCATTTTCGCCCGTGACCAGGATGTCGTCCAAATAACACTGGGTCCCTGAGATCCCTTGCAGGACTTGTTCCATTGCCCTCTGCCAAATAGCCGGAGCTGATGCTACCCCGAATACCAGCCGGTTGTATTGGTAGAGACCTTTATGGGTGTTGATTGTGAGGTATTTTTTGATGCTTTTTCTACCTCCATTTGCAGATACGCCTGGGCCAGATCAATCTTAGTGAAGCGTTTCCCTCCAGATAGCGAGGCGAAAATATCTTCAATCCACGGAATTGAATATTGTACAGTGTGAAGGACCGGGTTCACTGTTACCTTAAAGTCCCCACAGATGCGAACCTTCCTTGGTTCCCCAGGCGTGCTGCTCAACGACTTTTTCATCACAGGGACGATGGGTGTAGCCCACTCGCTCCAGTCTACTTTGGACAGTACACCTGAACGTTCCAGATTCTCCAGCTCTGCTTCGACGGCTTGCGTTTTCTTCAATTTTAATCATCGCTGTCATGCCTTTTATTTTTCCGTGTCCTTGCTGGAACACTTCTTTCGCGTCAGTTAGGATCTTTGACAGTCGCCCAGGTGTGACGTCGTCATCCTTTTTGTCAGCCACAGTCAGTGCCTGTATGGAATGCCAATCTAGCTGTATCTTCCGGATCCATTCACGTCCTAGTAGTGGTGGTCCTCCATCTGGCAATACACATAGGTCCATTTTTGGTGTTTCCTTGCCGTTATATATAACGTTCGCCCTTATTTTTCCTTTGGGGTAGACTTTTTGCCCCATGTACGTCTTCAAGACAATCTTTGTATCTCTCAAGGGTATATGTGAGAATAGCCGCTTGTAGTCCCTTCGGTTTATGACTGTTAGGGCTGATCCTGTGTCCAATTCCATTTTCACTTGGACTCCGTCTATCTTGTGCGTGACCCAGATAGTTTGGTGATCCTCCATTTTGATCACATTATGTAGTTTCAGACAACCCAGCTCCTTGCTTCCGGAGTCTGTATCACTCTTCTGTTCGTCTGAACTACTCTCCGTCAGCTTATGTACCTTCTTGTACTTCTCCTGTGGAGATTTCTTGCTGCTGGTTTTCTTTCCCGACCTGCAGACTCTTGCTATGTGGCCTACTTTTCCACACTGTCTGCACACTTTGTCCCTGAACCAGCAATCATTATGGTCGTGTGTTGTTCTGCCGCAGCGATAGCACTTCACTGTTCCGTATGACATTTCATTTGTGCCATATTCTTGCGGTCTCCATTGTATCTCTGCAGCGCCCCGTGCTGCTGCTTCATGTGATACTGCAATGCTGAAAGTCTTGTCCAGCGTAAGATCCTTTTCTGATAGAAGCTGTTTCTGGATTCCTTCACTTTGAAGCCCACACACAAACTTGTCCCTTAAAGTATCTGCTAGTCCCGTTCCAAACTGGCAGTGTTTCGATAGCTTGCGCAGTTCCGTTAAATACTCAGCATTACTTTCATCTTTATGCTGGTTCCTTTTGTGAAACTTAAATCTTTCTGCTATCAGCAGCGGTGTGGGGTTTAAGTGGTCCTGTAGGATTGACACTATGTTTTCAAAATCCTTTTCTACTGGCTTCTCTGGGGTTACTATGTTTCATAGTAAGCCATACGTTTTTGCACCCATTGAATTCAACAATACCAGCGCTTTCTTGTCATCTGGCACTTCATTCGCCTTGCAGTATACTTCTATGCGTTCGACATATGTCATCCAATCTTCGACTTCATTGTCGAACGCTGTGATACTGCCACTCTTCGGCATTTTTGGGTGTGGTTAGACTGGCTTAAAATGGCATCTCCCGCGCTTTCCTTTCTTCCCCGCTGCAGCTTAAAATGGTGTCTCCCACGCTGCTGCCAACGCCGCTCTCGGCGGTCCTCGTGGCAAATGGCGATGCCCTGTGGGTTTTGTGCACTGCTCCTGCGCTGCTGCCAACGCCGCTCTCTGCGGTCCTCGTAGCAATGGCAGCACCTCGCATTTTCCTGCGCGCCTCTCTCCCCCATTGACGCTGCTCAGCCCTTGAACACCGGCTGCGCTCTGCGCGTTTTCCTGCGCGCCTCTCTCCCCCATTGACGCTGCTCGGCCCTTGAACAGCGGTTGCGCTCTGCTCTCTCTCATCTCTCTCCCCCGTTGACGCCGCTCGGTCCTGAGCACCGGCTGCGCCCTGTGCGCTCTGCCCTCTCTCTCTCCTCCGTCGACGCTGCTCAGCCTTTTTCTGTGCCGCTCGGTCGGGCTCTAGCCCGTCGCTGTCCGGGAAGGGTCTGCGCAGTACCTGTTGCCAGCCCGTTTCGCTGGACCACCATGACTGGAAAGCCAAGCCTGGCTCTCGACAGCCTCCCCTGCGATGTTCAAATCTCCACTGGATGACTGGGCGGTGCTTCTGGACTCGACCTTCTTCCACTGTTCTCCAGGAGCGAATCCCTGGGAGGTGATGCAGAGTTGCAGGTAGGTTTGAATCTGCTCGTCGCCAATGTTAGATCCGTGTATCTTAATGTTGTGTCCTTCAATAATCAGACAACAGACTGCAGGGAACGATTAAACAGGTGTTTACTGAATGAGGGTTACTCTAGAACTAACTGTACAGATCACTACTCAGGGTTTATATTCAGGTGTGGTCACTGCCGGTACTACAGTATACAGGAGCTGTAAAAAGTAGTTCTCCCCTTAAAGGTACATACATTACAACAGTGAGGTGCCAGGGCGCCTTTCATCTGTAATGATGGTGGTGAGAGTGATAGGAACCCACAGGTTCTTTTACATTGTGTATGGTGTGTTAAGAAGGTGGCAGCCACATGTGTCTGCGTCGTCTACTTAAGATAATCTGGCAAAGATTAGTGTATCTCTTGCATCACGGGCAGCAATGTGCTCGCGTGCTGTTGGAACTGGCGCATCTGCCTCTGCAAGGTCTTCCTCCTCCTCATCTGAGGAGGCTATGCGCTGAGCCAATTGTTCCTCAGGCAGCTGGAAGCCATGCTGCTGTGAGGTGTTGTGCAGTGCACAGCAGACCACGATGATTCTGGAGACCCTGGCTGGTGAGTACTGTAGGGCTCCATCCACCTGATCTGTTGAGGCATCTGAATCGTATTTTGAGCAAGCCAATGGTTTGCTCGATGATAGCTCTGGTGGAAATGTGGCTCACATTGTAGCCCTCCTCTGCTTCGTTTGATGGCCTCCTCAACGGCATCATTAGCCACGTCTTCCAGGGATAGCCCTTGTCTCCAAGTAGCCATCCGGAAAGTTGGGTTGGTGGTTTGAAGAGCGGAGGAACAGTAGACTGCCGCAGGATGAACGAGTCATGGCAACTGCCAGGGAACTTGGCGCAAACATGCATAATGTTCTTCCTGTGGTTACACACCAGCTGGACGTTAAGGGAGTGAAAGCCCTTGCGGTTGACAAATACAGCTGGGTTGTGATGGGGTGCCCTAATGGCCACATGCATGCAGTCTACGATGCCTTGCACCCTTGGCAAGCCTGCCATCTTTGCAAAGCCAACCGCACGCGCGGCTACACTTGCTTCATCCATGGAGAAGTGGATGTAATTGTGTGCCTTTGCAAAGAGGGCATCGGTAACCTGCGTGAAGCAAGTGTGTGCAGCCAACTGGGAGATGCCACTGATGTCTGCTGATGATCCCTGGAAGGACCCTGAAGCAAAAAAATTGAGGGCGGTGGTGACTTTGACAGCCACTGGTAAGGGGTGTCCACCCGCTCCTCTGGGCTCCAGGTGTTACAGCAGCATTGCGCAGATGTCAGCGACTACCTCTCGCTAAAGTCTCAGCCGGATCCTTTGGCACTGCTGCTCAGTCATGTTGAGGCAGCTCATCCTCGGCCTGTAAACCCTGTGTTGGGGGTATCTCCTGCGGCGAGGTGCAGCCATGCGCTGACGCCCTGTGCCCTGTGCAGCATCAGGTGGGTGAGGAGGAGGTTGGCGCTCCTGCTGTTGTTGCTGCTGTTGTACCTGGTTCTGCTGCTGCCGCGGCTGGTCTTCCTCTGATTCTGAAGACCAGGATGACAGGGTATAAATGGTTCCCATGCTGCTGGTAGATATGTCAGTTGAGGACTAGAAGTTATACATGCTCAGTCAATGTGGGGAGAGGGTTTTTCCAGGAGGTCACAGTGGAGATGGATCTCAGCTTCACCACTTACAAGATCAGTAGACCTGCAAAAAGTTTTCCAACACCTGAAAAAACAAAGTTCTGTCATCTGTAAGTGAGCCATGTTAGAGCTCCATTTTTAAGCTGAAGCTGCAGCTGTCAAGAAGTCAGTCACTTGCTGAACCCGACACAATCAGCTGGCGTGGTTTGGGAACGGCGTGGAACAAGCTGAAAATGTACATTAATTGAAATACCCTGTTAAAATAGGCTTATCCAGGCAGTTAACAACCTGTTAACTGCCTTAAGGGCCTCTCCCGCCGTTTGGTGAAGGGACCGATTGGGACTCCCAGAGCCGGCATTTGGCAAAGTGGCATGGAGGTGGGTTGACGGCGGGATCGCAACTCACAGTCAATCAAAAAGATTTTAACCTCGGAATTGTAGTGTATGTGCCTTTAAGAGCCCCCTGTGTACTGTAATGCCGGTAATGGCCACTCGGGCTATATAAGCCTGTATATTGTGCTGTATCAGTTAGTTCCCCTCCAGACTTTGTTCAGTAAACACCTGTGAAACCAACTCCTGTCTTCAGTGTCTCTATTAACACACGGACACAACAGTGGCGACAAATTGGAAACGGATTTACCTGCAATACGGCAGCACCTCAAGGACATTGATTCCTCTGACGTCCAAAGTCGAAGCAAGGAAAAGAAAAAGCTGTGGTTTCACCAGCTAGCCGAGCTGGTGGCAGGCACTGCAATAATCCTTCCTGGGCATCGGGCTGGGGCTCCAGCGGCTGGCTCTGCAGTGAGGCCAAGCAGCGAAGGCGGAGGCAAGCAGTAACAGACGGGGAGGGAGCACTCGGGAGACGGCCGGCGCTGCAAGCAGGTCGGCGTTCAGACCTAGCAGAGAGAGTCCGGCGGGAACGAGTCTCCACCTGTAAATAAATTAAAAAATTAAAAAATTAAAAAAACGCGGAAAACAGCGTTGTCATCAGCAGCAGCGGCAGGGAAGCGTGGGAAGCGCCATATCTTTTCTGCAGAAAAGAAAGAAAAGCGCGGGAAGCGCCATTTTTTTTCCAGGATGCCTAAGGCTGGCAATATTGATGCTTTTGATAACGATATAGAGGATTGGACCACATATGTAGAAAGAGTGGAGGTATATTGTACTGCAAATGGAATAGAAAATGATAAAAAAGCATCAGTACTTCTAAATCTAATGGGCGCAAAGACATACGGGCTGTTACGAAACTTAATCACTCCAGCCAAACCAAAGGACAAGAATTTTAAAGAAATTGTTGATACCCTACAGGAGCACTTAAACCCAACACCGCTGCTGATAGCGGAACGATTCAAATTCTTCAAGAGGAATCAACACAAAAATGAAAGTAACGCAGATTACCTCACCGAATTAAGAAAGCTATCAAAGCACTGCCAATTCGGGGCAGGACTAGCAGATTATCTTTGAGACAAATTCGTCTGCGGTCTCCTAAGTGAAGGAACACAGAAAAGGCTGCTTTCTGAGAAAGATTTAACACTGGACAAGGCTTTCAGTATGGCTGTATCATACGAAGCAGCCACAAGAGGAGCTGCAGAGATACAACAAAAGACACAGGACTTCGGCACCCATGAAATGACACAGGGTTTCGAGAGATGGTATCGCTGTGGCAGATCCACCCATGACCAGAGGGACTGCTGGTTCAAGGACAAACCATGCAGGCAATGCAGAAAGATTGGACACATTGCACGGGTACGCCGATCTGGACAAAAAAAATCCACGGACAGGAAGAAAAAAATCAATAAAGAAAAGTACAGAAAGGTACAAATGATGACGGACAGTAGCTCCGAAGACCAGAAGAGCGATAGCGACTTCGAAAACAAGAGACTAAGCTGTCTCAAATTACATAATGTAATTGCCAAAGAAGATTACCAGACCATTTGGGTTACCCTCACGATAGCAGGGTCCCCAGTTAAAATGGAGCTAGATACAGGATCAGCTCTGACCGTCATAAATCGACGGGATTACGAGCGGCTATTTCCGCATATACCTTTAAAAGACACATCCATTATCTTGAAAACACATACGGGGCAGAAAGTATACCCCAAAGGAAAAATAAGGGTGCCTGTTGTATACAACGGCAAGGAAATACAAAAGTTGTATTTATACGTTCTACAAGATGGTGGTCCACCGCTGTTGGGACGTGAATGGATCAGGAAAATACGTTTAGACTGGCACTCCATTCAAGCACTGACGGTGACCAGTAAGGAAAAAAATGATGATGACGTCATACTTGAACGATTAAAAGACATCTTGGCCAACGCCAAAGAAGTGTTTCAAGAGAAACTAGGAACCTTGAAAGGCATCACCGCCTCAATAAAAGTGGAAGATGCGGCAATTCCCAAGTTTTTTAAAGCAAGACCGGTGCCATACGCAATTCGTCCAGCAGTCGAGGCAGAGCTGGAGAATTTGGAAAAGGCAGGCGTATTATCCAAAATAGATTGGAGCGAGTGGGCAACACCCATCGTCCCAGTCATGAAGAAAACGTTGAATAATGATAAATCTGAAGAACAGAGAAAAATTTGCATCTGTGGAGACTTCAAGGTGACTGTAAACCCGGTCCTTCACACGGTACAGTATCCTCTTCCGAGGATAGAAGATATTTTCGCCTCACTATCCGGAGGGAAACGTTTCACCAAAATTGACTTGGCACAGGCATATCTACAGATGGAGGTTGAAGAGGCCTCTAAAAAGTATCTCACGATAAAAACACACAAAGGCCTGTACCAGTACAATCGACTGGTTTTCGGAGTAGCATCCGCTCCAGCTATCTGGCAAAGAGCTATGGACCAAGTCCTCCAAGGGATTCCGGGGACTCAATGCTACCTACACGACATCCTTATAACAGGAGAAAACGACAACGAGCACCTTGCCAATTTGGAGCAGGTGCTCACTAGGCTGAGAGAACGGGGCCTACGAGCAAATCGCCCCAAGTGCGAATTTTTCCAGAATCAAATATCATATTGTGGCCACATTATTAATAAGGAAGGGTTGCATAAGTCACCTGAAAAATTGAAGCGGTCATAAAAGCCCCAGCACCTGAAAATGTTTCACAATTAAGATTGTTCCTGGGATTAATAAATTACTATCATAAATTTTTACCGAACTTATCAACTCTTCTGCACCCTCTTAATGAACTGCTACAAACAGGAGTAATTTGGAAATGGAGCGAAGACTGTAAACGTGCCTTCCATAAATGCAAAGACTTAATCACGTCCAAAGAAGTTTTGGCTCATTACAACCCATCACTGCCAATCAGACTGGCATGCGATGCATCCCCTTACGGCGTAGGAGCGGTATTATCGCATAAATTCCCTGATGGCTCGGAACGGCCGATAGCTTTTGCGTCACGCTCAATGAACTCAGCTGAGCGTAACTATGCCCAAATCGACAGGGAAGCACTCAGCCTGGTATGGGGAGTGAAGAAATTCAACCATTACCTACACAGACAAAAATTTACCTTGTTGACTGACCATCAACCCCTCATCTCCATATTCAACCGTAAAAAGGGTGTTCCCATTATGACAGCGCAAAGGCTACAGAGGTGGTCCCTTTTTCTAGGGGCACACCAATATAACATAGAATACAAAGGATCAAAACAGCATGGGAATGCTGACGGTTTATCGCGCCTACCATTGCCAACGGTAGAAGAGGCACCTACCGTAGACCCAGTGGAAATTTTCCACTCTACTATAGTCGAATGTCCACCAGTAACAAATTCTGCCATTGAAAGGGAAACTAGAAATGACCCGACTCTCTCACAAGTCTACGATTTAACAGTGAAGGGATGGCCAGCACATGGTGAACCACTGTTGCCAGCATTCTCGCAAAGAAGAGAACAGCTGTCAGTGTGCCGAGGAACCTTGATGTGTGGATCCAGAGTGGTGATTCCACCCAAACTCCAGGATAAAGTTCTAAAGGAGCTTCACGAGGGGCATCTGGGTGGAGTGAAAATGAAGAACCTAGCCAGGGCGTTTGTATGGTGGCCAGGTATCAATGGAGACATCGAAGAAATGACCAAGAGCTGCCTAGGATGCCAGAAGGTCCAAAACGCTCCACCACAAGCCCCTCTACATCCATGGGAGTGGCCCTCATCTCCATGGCAAAGGGTACACATCGACTTTGCTGGTCCATTTATGGACTCAATGTTCTTAATCGCGGTTGATGCACACTCCAAGTGGCCGGAGGTAATAAAGATGTCCTCCACCGCCACGGAAAAAACCATCACAGTATTAAGGACCATATTTGCCAGGAATGGGCTGCCTGAACAGATCTGTTCTGATAATGGACCGCAATTTGTGTCCGAAGAATTCAGGAAGTTCTTAAAAAACAATGGGGTTAAGCACTACACGTCCGCCCCATACCATCCCGCCACCAATGGATTGGCTGAAAGGTTTGTCCAGACCTTCAAGAAGGCCATAAAGGCCATGGGTAATGAAGACATAAAACTTCAGCATAAGGTGGATAACTTCTTGTTTGCGTACAGGAATGCAACACATGTGGTTACAAACCAAACTCCCGCCATGATGTTCTTCAATAGAAGCCTAAGATGCCGGCTGGATTTGATCAAGCCAAACATCAGAAGGGACGTGGAGAACCGGCAATTTCAAGGCATGAATGAAAGGCCAACTACAACCTTCCAGATAGGTCAACAAGTTTTGGCCCGGGACTACCGTACCGAGAAATGGCAGCCTGGAACTATCTGCACACGACTAGGACCGCTGATGTATACCGTGGACATTGGAGAAAGCATAATAAGGCGCCATGCTGACCAAATCATAGAGTCATCCGAAAAGGGACAACCTACACCACAACTCTATACGCTTAATGATGAAGTAGAGATACCCATAGTATCTACCTCCGATCCAGTGATACTGGAACCCGATGAACCCAACACTGGCATTCAAGCCGAATCAGCCTTGCCAAAAGAACCTACTACACCACCAGAAACTATTACACCACCGAGGCATTATCCGGACCGAGTCAGGAAGCCTCCAGAGAGACTGACTTATAATTGATTAACTGCAGCAATGTGTAGATTATTTTTCTTGTAACATGTAATTAATGATTACTTAAAATATTATGTACTGGTTGGCTAAAAGGGGAGGAATTGTAGTGTATGTGCCTTTAAGAGCCCCCTGTGTACTGTAATGCCGGTAATGGCCACTCGGGCTATATAAGCCTGTATATTGTGTTGTATCAGTTAGTTCCCCCCAGACTTTGTTCAGTAAACACCTGTGAAACCAACTCCTGTCTTCAGTGTCTCTATTAACACATGGACACAACAGGACCCACCTCCAAATCCGCCCTCTCAGTGCCGATAAAATTGCAGCCCACGTATTTGTTTAATTTCTCTACCATTTCCTTATTCCCCATTATAATTTCTCCTGTCTCAGCCTGTATAAGACCCACATTTACTTTCGCTAATCTTTTTCTTTTTACATACCTGTAGAAACTTTTATAATCTGATTTTGTCTCTCGCTAATTTACTCTCATATTCTATTTTTCCTTTCTTTATCAATTTCTTGGTCCTCCTTTGCTAAATTCTAAAATCCTCCCAATCCTCAGGCTTACTACTCTTTTTGGCAGCATTATAAGCCTCTTCCTTTGATCGAATAGTATCTTTAACTTTTCTTGTTAGCCACGATTGGACCACTTTTCCTGTGGGGTTTTTGTGCCTTAAAGGAATGTATACTTGTTGTAAATTATGTATTAATTCTTTAAATGCTCACCATTGCTCGTCCACTGTTATACCTTTTAATGTAGTTTCCCAATCTACCTTAGCCAACTTGCCCCTCATACCTACGTAATTTGCTTTGTTTAGATTTGAGAACCTAGTTTCGGATTTAACTAAGTCACTTTCAAACTCAATATAAAATTCTATCATATTATGGCCACTCTTCCCTAAAGGCCCCTTTACTACAAGGTTATTAATTAACCCTTTCTCATTGCACAATACTAGATCTAAAATAGCCTGTTCCCTAGTTGGTTCCTCAACATACTGATCTAGAAAACTATCTTGCATACATTCCATGAATTTGTCCTCCACACTATTACTGCAAATTTGGTTTGCCCAGTCTATATGTAGATTAAAGTCCCCCATGATTACTGTATTACCCTTGTTACATGAGCCTCTAATTTCCTGATTCATACTTTGCCCCACATTACAACTACTGTTTGGGGGCCGATAAACAACTCCCACCAATGTTTTCTGACCCTTGCTGTTTCTTAAATCCACCCAAACTGATTCGACTTCTTTATTTTCGGAGCTAAGATCCTTTCTCTCTACTGTCTTTATCCCATCCTTTATTGTCAAGGCTATTCCTCCTCCTTTTCCATTTTGCCTATCCCTTCTAAAAGTTATGTATCCTGGAATATTTAGTTCCCAACCTTGGCCACTTTGCAACCACGTCTCCATTATGGCTATTAGATCAAATCTGTTAATTTCTATCTGCGCTATTAATTCATCTATTTTGTTGCGAATGCTTCACGCATTCAGATATTGTGCCTTTAGATTTGACTTATTTATCTTTTTCCTTGATGTCACCTTAGTCACTGATGCCTTATTACATTTGTTACTCGCTCTGTCCCTTCCTGACCCACTCTGCTTATTTTTACCCAAAACTCTACTCTGCTCTAGAGCCTTGACATTTCTCTTGCTGAAGGGATAATTACTAGTCCTAGCCCCTTTAGGGCTACCCCAGATCAGGTGTATTCCTCAGACATTCACTTTCAACTAAAGTTTGAGGTAGCCGAATCCTAAAGACACTTAATTGGGTCTAAAGGTCCGGACTATCTCTCCCTAAAGAAAAGGAACAACCTGAAAATGTTACCGTCCTCCAGGTAGCATTTTTAATAAGTTTAGCTAGACTGTCACATTCTGGATATTATGAGGGTCTGGAAAACTCCCCCAGAATTCTGCAACTCCTCACCAAAGAGTGTACAGAGATTAAGTTTGATACAGAAGTCTGATGTGAAACAATTCTAAAAATATATAGATTTATTAAAGAACCGACATGTAATTTACAGTTGGTGATTCAATCGCAACATTAACAGTTCCAAAAAGAGAAAGCTTAGAATTCTATTATCAGAGGGCCTTAGTTATAAATCTTAACTTCACTACAGTTTTACAGTTCTTAGTTTTCTACAGGATATCCACCAAAATCAAATACCTTTGATACCCGAGGTACAAAGAGTTGGAGACTTACAGAGCCGCCTCTGAAGCTGAGAATCACTTTGCCCCTTTAAAGCGAGTCTACTATCCCATTTGAGAGTTCAATATTTATACCCTTTTCCAGTGGTATTTCCTTTAAGGTTTTCTGCTGATGTAAGCTAATTATCTCGTCATTTTTCTGCTGACCACTGCAATTCTTACAGTCACCTCATCTGGTGGCATTACAGAATTATGTCTCTCCTCTAGGTGTTCTAGGTTTATCATAAAAAATGGTGTAACAGCAGATGCGTTTTACTTGATGTCGTTTTTACGAAGGCAGGTGTTTCTTAATTTTATGTGCTTCTTTACGAAGTGTAAATTGGAACACCTTAACCAGGGTGAATCATTGTCTTGTTCCCAAAGGTCAGCCTGTCAGGAGCCTTTAACCTTCTGTTTCAATAAGGTTATTGATTCAGTGTCAACAACTGTCTTATCTCAATAGCCAGAATGCTATCACAGATTTTTCATCGTTAGGTTTCCAGATTTCCAGACCCAGTTTGTCGTGTTTCAATAAGGCCAGAATTCATTCATAGAATGTTGTATTTTTCTGAATAGGTTATAGGGCTTATTCCTTCACATTGCTTCTTTTAAATTTACTCTTTCCTAAATCTTCCCACCCCTACTTCATTAGTTTAAAGCCTTGTCTACTGCCCTAGTTATTTGGTTCGCCAGGACACTGGTCCTAGCCTGTGTAAGTGGAGCCCGTCCCAACGGAACAGCTCCCTCTTTCCCCAGTATTGGTGCTAGTGCCCCATGAACCGAAACCCCTTCCTCCTACACCACGCTTTGAGGCACACATTTAAACCTCTAAGCTATTTGTACCTATACCAATTTGTGCGAGGCTCAGGTAACAGTTCAAAGATTATTACCTTTGAGGTTCTGCTTTTTAATTTGGATCCTAGCTCCTCAAACTCCCTCAGCAGAACCTCATTCCTAGTTCTACCTATTGTCATTGGTTCCTACGTTGTCCATGACAACTAGATCCTCCCCCTCCCACTCCAAGTTCTTCTCCAGCCACGAGGAGGTGTCTTTAACCCTGGCACCGGGCAGACAACACAACCTTCGGAACTCTCAGTTGCGGCTGCATAGAACAGTATTTATCCCCTAACTGTACTGTCCCCTACTACTACAAAATTCCCTTTCACTCCCCCCTACTTGAATGGCCTCCTGCACCATGGTGCCATGGTCAGCCTGCTCCTCCATCCTACAGGCTTTTCCCTCATCCACACAGGCAGCAAGAACCTCATACGATAGCAAAATACTGCGGATGCTGGAAATCCGAAATAACAACAGAAAATGCGGGAAAAACTCAGCAGGCCAGGCAACATCCGTGGAGAGAAATAGAGTCAACGTTTCGGGTCGAAACCCTTCTACAGAACTGAGAGAAAAGGCAGGAAATGAAACAAAAGGCAGTTTGGGGGCTGGGAAATGGGGGAGGGGATGAAAGAAGGACATTAAGAGATATTCAAGGTGAGACGAGATGGTAATAGGACAGGTAAAGAAACAAACAATGGCTCGAGATGAAGTGTGAAATGTGCCGGCAGAGTGAAAGACAGCTGCCATGTGGGAGAGAGAAAAATGGAAAAGTCACAAACCAAAAGTGTGGATAAAAAATATAAAAATATAATAGGGGCCAAGGTAATGATCTGAAGTTGTTGAACTCGATATTGAGTCCGGAGGGCTGTAAAGTGCCTAACCGGAAGATGAGGTGCTGTTCCTTGAGCTTACAGTGAGCTTCCGTGGAACAATGTAAGAGGCCGCAGACGGTGAGGCCTGAGTGGGAATGGAGCGGTGAACTGAAATGACAGGCGGCCGGAAGCTCGGGGTCACCCTTATGGACTGAACGGAGGTGTTCCGCAAAGCGGTCACCCAATCTGCGTTTGGCCTCCCCAATGTAGAGGAGACCACATCGTGAGCAGCGAATACAGTATACTAGATTGCAAGAACTACAAGTAAATCGCTGTTTCACCTGGAAGGGGTGTTTGGGGCCCTGGACAGTGGGAAGGGGGGAGGTATATGGGCAGGTGTTGCATCTCCTGCGCTTGCACGGGAAGGTGCCAGGCGAAAGGGAAGGGATGCTGGGGGTGATAGTGGCGTGGACTAGGGTGTCTCGGAGGGAGCCATTGTCTGTTTCTTTACCTATCAATGTACCGGAAAAAGAGGTGAGTGAGGGGACTTGAGCCGGATTGGAACAAAGAATGTTCCACATATCCCATGAAAAGGCAGGCATAGCTAGGGCCCATGCGGGTACCCATAGCAGCACCTTTAATTTGGAGGAAGTGAGTGCAGTCAAAGGAGAAGTTGTTCAATGTGAGAACACGTTCAGCCAGGCGGAGGAGGGTGGTGGTGGATGGGAACTGGTTGGGCCATTACCTCCTTTTGCCTTGCACTATCATCCCTTTTGTCAGTCAATCTCTCCTGCCTTCCATCCTATCACAGACCTTCCCTTTGTTCTTTCCTCCCCTCCTCCCTGCCCCTGCTTAAAAATCTCTCCCCCCTAACCTTTTCCAGTTCTGATGAAGGGCTCGACCCGAAACGTTGACTCTGTTTCTCTTTCCTCGATGCTGCCTGACCTGCTGAGTGTTTCCAGCATTTTCTGCTGAGCCAGGATTCATATTGTTTAGGCATGGATCCTGAATGCATTTTAAGATTTCCAGTCCATAGCACAGCAGTTACTCCTGAGGGCTCCCATGGACTTTCAAATTCAGTGAAGGCCATCGATATAGCAGGGTGCAGACACCAAAGAGGTTCAATACCAGCAGAAATACATCAAAAGGACCACAGGATCTGTGAATATTGTTAAGTTACAGAAATAAATAGGGACATCCCCACTCCTGCAAGGTTCCTACAATCCTACTGCTAAAATAAAAGAGCTTCAGCACAGCCAGGTAACTTTAAGGTAGAGAGTTCAATTCTCCAAAGCTTCCCGAACAGCGCAAAGTTTCAGCAATCAAGTAACTAATAGCGGAGCAGGAAAGAAAAACAGTTCAATAGCTCGAGTCGTTTCTTAAAGTGCAGCACAGGCGGAAGTATATTTAAAGAGAGTGCACTTGAGAATTTAAGGTTAAAAGGACACAGGGGAGAGGAACTAGGTGAAAAAGAACACTTGTGGGAAGTGGGCAAGAAAAGTGAACCTCCCAAGACAGAACAAAATAAATAAAAATATGTGAGGGAAGTATAAAGGTTGCAGTAAACATTAAAAGGGTATACCAGACAGAAGTAACATCTAAAAGAAACTCTGATGCTGTGACGAGTGTGCCTCTACAGCACCATCCCATAGGTCCCTTCCAATGTGCAAAGTCTATGCTGCTTTAGCCATTGGTGTGCTTGCAGCAGATGGCGCAGCTCAGTATTGTCCCCTCTGCTGATCCAGACCCTGAGAAGGCAGTTTTCCTCTCATTATTGCCCCAATTTAGGGCAGTAATGAAATGGAAGAGGAACAAAAATATGACAGAAATAAGTTCTGCCTGCTTCCTACTCGGTTATGGCCCACTCGATGTTCAAGTCAGGCCAAGGATGGAGAACAGAAAATGCTGGAAATACTCAGCAGGTCAGGCAGCATCTGTGGAGAGAGAAACAGAGTTAACATTTCAGATCGATGACCCTTTGTCAGAACTGGAAAAAGTTGGAGATGGAACAGGTTTTTAAGCAAGTGTAGGGGCAAGGAAAGGGGGGAGGGGAGGAAAGAACAAAAGGGAAGGTCTGTGATAGGATGGAAGACAGGAGCGATTAAGAGACAAAAGGGATGATGGTGCAAGGCAAAAGGAGATGGTAATGGGACAAGTTAAGAAACAAAAGATGACTCTAGATGAAGTGTAAATGGCACTGGCAGAATGATCGACAGCTGCCATGTGAGAGAGAGAAAAAGAAAATGGAAGAAAAAAAGATAGGGGCAGAGATTATGGTCTGAATGACGGCTGTGCCAGAAGTGCCAATTGGATGATCCATCTTGGCCTCCTCCTGAGGTCCCCACCATCACTGAAGCCAATCTTCAGCCAATTCAATTCACTCCACCTGATATCAAGAAACAGCTGAGCGCACTGGATACAGCAAAGGCTATGGGTCCCGGCAACATCCCGGCTGTTGTGCTGAAGATTTGTACTGCAGAACTAGCCGTGCCTCTAGACAAGCTGTTCCAGTACAGCTACAACACTGGCATCTGCCCGACAATATGGAAAACTGCCCATGTCCTGTCCACAAAAAGCAGGACAAATCCAATCCAGCCAATTACCGTCCCATCAGCCTACTCTCAATCATCAGCAAAGTGATGGAAGGTATCGTCGACAGTGCCATCAAGCGACACTTACCCACCAATGACCTGCTCGCCGATGCTCAGTTGGGTTCCACCAGGACCACTCGGCTCCAGACTTCATTACAGCCTTGGTCCAAACATGGACAAAAGAACTGAATTCCAAAGGTGAGGTGAGAGTGACTGCCCTTGACATCAAGGCAGAATTTGACCAAGTGTGGCATCAAGGAGCCCTAGTAAAATTGAAGTCAATGGGAATCAGAGGGAAAATTCTCCATTGGCTGGAGTCATGTCTAGCACAAAGGAAGATGGTTGTGCTTGTTGGAGGTCAATCATCTCAGCCCCAGGACATCGCTGCAGGTGTTCCACAGGGCAGTGTCCGAGGCCCAACCATCTTCAGCTGTTTCATCAATGACCTTCCCTCCATCATAAGGTCAGAAATGGGGATGTTCGCTGATGATTGCAGTGTTCAGCGCCATTCACAACTCATCAGACAATTAAGCAGTCTATGCCTGTGGTGATTATTCTTGTTTTATAAGAAGCATTGTAATTGGTTGCCTGTTTTCCTGCCTTGAGATATATGCTGTAAACTCATTGGTAGTTGATGTCATGTGATCTGTGGTGGCCATCTTAAATTCAGTTCTCCACAGTTTTGGTTGAGACTGGATGCTTAAGATGTGCTGCTGGTTTTTAAGGTTAATAAAGCCTAGCTTTAGAAAGGCAATCTACTCTTCATTTCAATTTATTAACCTTATGCTATAATGGAACGATATCTTCAACCGGAACAATTTAATGCTGACCCTAATTCTGCAGGAGTGGATGATCAATGGAAACATTGGTATCGTACATTTAAAAACTTTTTGGGCGTGTTGGATCAGCAATCTCTAAAGTTGGATATACTAATCAACTACATTGCTCCGGATGTGTACAAGTATATTTTGGACTGTGAAACTTATGAATTGGCTATTGCTACGTTGGAAAAATTTTTGTTAAACCCAAAAATTAGGTATTTGCACGTCACCTTTTATCTGCCCGTAGGCAGCAGGCGGGAGAATCCTTGGATGCTTATTTACAAGCACTCCGGCGCCTTGGTGCTAACTGTAATTATAAGGCTGTGTCTGCAGAAGAATATAAGGAAGAGTCGGTACGGGATGCATTTATTAATGGATTACTGTCTAGATCAATTCGTCAGCGGTTATTAGAAAATAAAACCTTGGATCTCAAGAGTGCTTTTGAGCAAGCCTCTACATTGGATTTGGCTCAGAGAAGTTTGGATTCTTATGCTCTTTTGGATCGGCCTGTGACCGTGGTTTCGGCAGTTCCGGATGAAAAGGAATTATGTGGACTTAATAGGAGTGGTTTACCAGATTCCGAAACAGTTTCTACTTCGGCAGCTGTTGCCTCTAGGATTCAGAAGTGTTATTTTTGCGGGAACGCCCGGCACCCCCGTCTGAAGTGCCCTGCCCGGGAGGCTGTGTGTAGTAAATGCGGCAAGGGAGGTCGTTACGCACGTGTTTGCAAATCGGTTGCCTCCTCTGCGACCATTCAGCCTTTAGATAGGGCGTTTATTGCATCAGTTTCTGCCGCCTTTGCCCATGGCCTAAACAAAGCTATAGTTATGGCCCAAGTTAATGGGTTAGAAGTGAAGGCCCTTATAGATACGGGCAGTACTGAGAGCTTTATAAGTCTTCAGTTTGTGAGGGAGAGGCGTTTGAAAATTTCGCCTGTTACTTATCAGGTGTGTATGGCTCAGACGACTCTCACCTCACAAGTAGCTGGTTGTTGCCTTGTGAAATTAATTCTCCTAGGTAATACGTATACTGATATACGCCTATCTGTTCTGCCTAATCTCTGTGCGGCTATTTTGATTGGTCATGATGTGCTTCAATTACATGAGTCTCTCAGTCTTTCTTTTGGAGGAACTAAGCCACCTTTGTCTATTTGTGGATTAACTTCTTTATCCATTTCTCCATTATCACTTTTTTCCAATTTGATGCCGGATTGTAAGCCAATTGCTACCAAGTCAAGAAGGTATAGTAGTCAGGATAAAGAATTTATTAATTCTGAAGTTCAACGTCTTTTATCGGAAGGAATCATTGAACCTAGTTATTCACCCTGGCGGGCACAGGTAGTTGTCACCACTAATGAGAGACATAAGAAGCGAATGGTGATAGACTACTCTCAAACTATTAACAGGTATACTCAATTAGATGTGTACCCCCTGCCTAAGATTGATGAGCTTATCAATAAAGTATCTCAATATAAGGTTTTTAGCACTATTGACCTAAAGAGTGCTTATCATCAGATTCCTATCGTTAAGAGGGACCAACCATATACGGCCTTTGAGGCTGGTGGAAAGCTGTATCAGTTTTGCCGAGTACCATTTGGTGTTACTAACGGTGTCGCCTGTTTTCAACGGGCAATGGATGCTTTTATAAGTGATAACTCTCTTTCTGACACCTTTTCATATTTAGATGACATCACGGTGTGTGGCAAATCAAGGGTGGAGCATGATTTTAATTTAGAAAGATTCCTTCAAGCTGCGGAAAAAGTTGGCTTAACTTTTAATAAAGAGAAGTGTATCTTTTCGACCACCGAGGTAAATTTACTGGGGTACATTATCTCGGGAAACAAGATTAAACCAGATCCAGAATGGCTGCGACCACTGATTGATTTACCTTGTCCTACTAACTCTAAGGCTTTGCAACGAGTTGTTGGACTGTTTTCTTATTATTCTAATTGGATTGCAAACTTCTCGCAGAAGGTCCGGCCCCTTATTCGGGTTACGACATATCCTCTATCATGGGAGGCCAGGATGTGTTTTGATGATCTTATAAAGGATATCCTTGGAGCAGTTGTGCATTCTATTGATGAGCAGGTTCCCTTTGTGATTGAGACGGACGCTTCCGATTTTGCAATTGGGGCTACTCTGAACCAAAATAGAAGACCTGTGGCCTTTTTCTCACGTACTCTGAACAATAGTGAGAAGAGACATTCATCAATAGAGAAAGAGACGTACGCAATAGTAGAAGCACTGCGTAAATGGAGACATTATTTATCTGGGCGACATTTTACGTTAGTAACTGACCAAAAATCTGTGTCCTTCATGTTTGATGTCAAACATTTTAGAAAGATTAAGAATGATAAAATAATGAGGTGGAGGATTGAGTTGGCATGCTACCATTTTGATATAGTCTATCGTCCGGGGAAGGATAATGTTGCTGCTGATGCGCTGTCGAGGGCTTATTCTTCTGTGATTCACGGAGATACGCTTATTAATCTTCATAATGCTTTGTGCCATCCTGGTGTTACGAGGATGATACACTTCGTACGCAGTAAGAATTTGCCCTTTTCAGTTGAAGACGTCAAGCGGATGACTTCGTCATGCTCTGTCTGTGCTCGGTGTAAACCGAATTTCTTTAAGCCTCAACGAGCTCATCTTATAAAGGCTACTTCTCTCTTTGAACGTCTGAGCGTTGATTTTAAGGGGCCTCTTCCTTCAACGACTCAGAATCGATATATATTTACTGTTGTGGATGAGTTTTCAAGGTTTCCTTTTGCTTTTCCTTGTGCAGATGTATCAGCTGCTACAGTTATCAAATGTCTGACTCAACTTTTTGTCATCTTTGGGATGCCTGCGTATATCCATTCGGATCAGGGAAGTTCTTTTATGTCTTCCCAGTTGAAGGAATACCTCCAGAGTCGGGGAATTTCTACTAGCAGAACTACCCCGTATAATCCCCAGGGTAATGGACAGTGCGAACGATACAATGGGGTGATCTGGAAGGCAGTTATGTTGGCTTTGACATCTCGGAACCTTAAGAATACACAGTGGGAAATGGTATTGCCTGATGTCCTGCATTCCATTAGATCATTGCTTTCAACGGCTACTAATGTGACTCCCCATGAAAGGCTCTTCAACTATCCGCTGAGATCCACTACGGGATATTCGGTACCTTCATGGCTTACTATGCAGGGACCTGTGCTGCTCCGACGCCATGTTAGACTGTCAAAGTATGATCCTTTAGTGGAGGAGGTGGAGCTATTGGAGGCAAATTCCCAATATGCTCACATTCGATTTCAAGATGGGAAAGAAAGTACGGTTTCAGTTAAAGACTTAGCTCCTTGTGGTGGCCAGCCCTCTTTTGAGGATATTAACAATAGCCATAATTCAGATAATGTTGATGTCGTCACAGATACTACGAATGTTTCCAATCCTATTGCAGACACTTACAATTCTCTTAGTCTGCCCCCGATGGATGTTCATGACCCTCCCAGTTTACCTTCTAATGGGACTTCCAATCCAGAAACCGTTGATAATCAGGATATTGATAGCCTCCCTGCAGAAGATATTTCTGTGTCTCCTGGTGTGGGAGGGCAAGGAACTTCACCAAGGTTAAGAAGGTCGAAACGAACAAGATATCCGGTTGACCGATTAAAAATGGACTTTTAAAATAATTTGATAGTAAAATTTTAAAATTGTTGAAACATTATACATGTATTGTTTTAGTCATAAATAACTCATTGTAAATTGTAAAGGCTACCTAGGTTGAAGTATATTTTAAAAGGAGGGGTGAATGTGGTGATTATTCTTGTTTTATAAGAAGCATTGTAATTGGTTGCCTGTTTTCCTGCCTTGAGATATATGCTGTAAACTCATTGGTAGTTGATGTCATGTGATCTGTGGTGGCCATCTTAAATTCAGTTCTCCACAGTTTTGGTTGAGACTGGATGCTTAAGATGTGCTGCTGGTTTTTAAGGTTAATAAAGCCCAGCTTTAGAAAGGCAATCTACTCTTCATTTCAATGCCCAAGCAACAAGACCTGGACAACATTCAGGCTTGGACTGATGAGTGGCAAGTAACATTCACGCCAGGCAATGACTATCTCCAACAAGAGAGTATCTGACCACTGCCCCTTCACATTCAATGGCATTACCATTGCTGAATCCCCCACCATCAACATCCTGGGCATCACCATTGACCAGAAACTGAACTAGACCAGCCACATAAATACTGTGGCAACAAGAGTAGGTCAGAGGCTGGGTATTCTGCGGCGAGTGTCTCACCTCCTGACTCCCCAAAGCCTTTCCAGCATAGAAACATAGAAGATAGGAGCAGGAGAAGGCCATTCGGCCCTTCGAGCCTGCTCCACCATTCAATGAGATCATGGCTGATCATCCAATTTCAGTACCCTGTCCCTGCCTTCTCCCCATATCCCTTGATCCCTTTAGCCTCAAGAAATATATCCAACTCTTTCTTGAATATATTTAATGAACTGGCCTCCACCGCCCTCTGTGGCAGAGAATTCCACAGGTTCACCACTCTCTGGGTGAAGAAATTCCTCCTCATTTCAGTCCTAAATGGCTTACCCCTTATCCTTAGACTATGACCCCTGGTTCTGGACTCCCCGGCCATCAGAAACATCCTTCCTGCATCTAGTCTGTCCAGACCTGACAGAATTTCATAGGTTTCGATGAGATCCCCTCTCAATCTTCTAAACTCCAGTGAGTATAAGCCCAATCGACACAATCTCTCCTCATACGTCATTCCTGCCATCCCAGGTATCAGCCTGGTGAATCTTTGCTGCACTCCCTCCATGGCAAGAACATCCTTCCTCACGTAAGGTGACCAAAACTGCACACAATACTCAAGGTGCGGTCTCACCAAGGTCCTGTACAACTGTAGCAAGACATCCTTGTTCCTGTACTCGAACCCTCTTGCTACGAAGGCCAACATACCATTTGCCTTCTTAGCCGCCTGCTGCACCTGCATGCTTACCTTCAGTGACTGGTGCACAATAACACCCAGGTCTCTTTGCACTTCCCCTTCTCCCAATCTATTGCCATTCAAATAATAACCTGCCTTCCTGTTTTTGCCACCAAAGTGGATAACCTCACATTTATCCACATTATAGTGCATTTGCCATGTTTCTGTCCAATCACCCAACCTGTCCAAATCGTACTGGAGTTTCACGACATCCTCCTCACAGCTTACCCTCCCACCCAGCTTTGTGTCGTCTGCAAATTTGGAGATATTACATCCAATTCCCTCGTCCAGATCATTAATATATATTGTGAACAGCTGGGGTCCTAGGACCGATCCTTGCGGTACCCCACTAGTCAAGGCCTGCCACTCGGAAAACGACCCGTTTATTCCAACTCTTTGCATTCTGTCCGCCAACCAGTTCTCTATCCAAGTCAATACCTTGCCCCCAATCCCATGTGCCTTAATTTTGCACGCTAATCTCTTATGTGGGACCTTATCGAAAGCCTTCTGAAAGTCCAAATACACCACATCCACTGGTTCTCCCTTATCTATTTTACCAGTTACATCTTCAAAAAATTCCAGTAGATTAGTCAAGCATGATTTACCTTTTGTAAATCCATGTTGACTTTGTCCGATCCTGTCACTGCTTTCCAAGTGCTCTGCTATTACATCTTTTATAATAGACTCTAGCATTTTCCCCACTACCGATGTCAGGCTTACCGGTCTATAATTCCCCGCTTTTTCTCTACCACCTTTTTTGAATAGTGGGGTAACATTAGCTACCCTCCAATCCATGGGTACCGTTCCAGGGTCTATCGAGTTCTGGAAGATGACCAGCAATGCATCTACTATCTCTAGGGCCACTTCCTTAAGTACCCTGGGATGTAAACCATCAGGCCCTGGGGATTTATCGGCCTTCAGTCCCATCAATTTTCCTAACACCATTTCCCTACAAATACTGATTTCTTTCAGTTCCTCCCTTTCATCAGACCCTATGTTCCCCGGCATCACTGGGAGGTTATTTGTGTCCTCCTTTGTGAAGACAGAACCAAAGTATGTATTTAGTTGGTCTGCCATTTCCTTGTTTCCCATTATAAATTCCCCTGATTCTGACTGTAAGGGACCTACGCTTGACTTCACCAATCTTTTTCTCTTCACATATCTATAAAAGCTTTTACAGTCAGTTTTTATGTTCCCTGCAAGCTTACTCTCATATTCTATTTTCCCTTTCTTAATTAATCCCTTTGTCCTCCTTTGTTGAATGCTAAACTGCTCCCAATCCTCAGGATTATTGCTTTTCTGGCCAATTTATATGTCCTCTCCTTGGATCTTATGCTATCCCTGATTTCCCTTGTTAGCCACGGTTGAGTCACCTTTTTTGTTTTATTTTTATGCCAAACTGGGATGAACAAATTCTGTAGCTCATCCATTCGGTCTTTGAATGTTTGCCATTGCCTATCCACCGTCAACCCTTTGAGTGCCATTCCCCAATCAATCCTACCCAACTCGCTCCTCAGACCATCGTAGTTTCCTTTATTTAAATTGAGGACCCTTGTCTCTGAGTCAACTACTTCATTCTCCATCTTAATGAAGAATTCTATCATATTATGATCGCTCCGACCCAAGGGGCCTCATACAACAAGATTGCTAATTAATCCTTTCTCGTTACATAATACCCAGTCTAAGATGACCTGATCTCTGGTTGGTTCCTCGACATATTGGTCCAGGAAACCATCCCGTAAACACTCCAGGAATTCCTCCTCCACGGTATTGTTACTAATTTGGTTGGCCCAATCTATATATAGATTAAAGTCACCCATGATGACTGCTGTGCCCTTATTGCACGCTTCTTTAATTTCCCTTTTAATGCTGTCCCCAACCTCTGCCTTACTGTTTGGAGGTCTATATACCACTCCCACTAATGTTTTTTTCCCCTTAGTATTTCTCAATTCTACCCATACAGATTCCACATCATCAGAGCTAATATCCTTCATTACAATTGTATTAATCCCTTCTTTAACCAGTAATGCTACCCCACCTCCCTTTCCTTTTTGCCTATCTTTCCTGAATATCGAATACCCCTGGATGTTGAGTTCCCAGTCTTGGCCATCCTTGAGCCATGTTTCCATAATCCCAACCAAATCATATTCGTTTACCTCTATTTGTGCAGCCAATTCATCCACCTTATTACAAATGCTCCTTGCATTAAGACACAAAGCCTTCAGGCTTGTTTTTTTAATGCTCTTAGACCTATTAGAATTATTATTTACTGTGGCCACGTTTGATTTAAACCGTTGATTTCTCTGACTGCCACTTTTGTTATTCTGCTTCCTATCTTTTGCTTTTATCCCTGTTTTCCTTTCCTCTGTCTCCTTGCTCAGGTTCCCAACCCCCTGCCATTTTAGTTTAAACCCCCCCAAACAGTGCTAGCAAACCTCCCCGCAAGGATATTTGTCCTGCTCTGGTTCAGGTGCAACCCATCCGACTTGTACAAATCCCACCTTCCCCAGAAGCAGGCCCAGTGATCCAGGAAACTAAAGCCCTCCCTCCTGCACCAACTCTTTAGCCATGCATTCATCTGCTCTATCCTCCTATTCCTATACTCACTAGCATGTGGCACCGGGAGTAATCCAGAGATTACAACCTTTGAGGTCCTACTCTTTAATCTGCTACCTAGCTCCCTAAATTCTTGCTGCAGGACCTCATCCCTCTTCCTACCTATGTCGTTGATCCCAATGTGAACCACGACCTCTGCCTGTTCACCCTCCCCTTCAGAATGCCCTGCAGCCGTTCAGTGACATCCTTGACCCTGGCACCAGGGAGGCAACAAACCATCCTGGAGTCACGTCTACGGCCACAGAAACGCCTATCTGTTCCCCTTACGATAGAATCCCCTACCACTATTGCTCTCCCACTCTTTTTCCTCCCTTCCTGAGCAGCAGAAGCACCCCTGGTGCCAGGAAGTTGGCTGCTGCTGCCTTCCTCTGGTAAGTCATCCCCCTCAACAGTATCCAAATTGGTATACCTGTTTGAAAGGGGAATGGCCACAGGGGTCCGCTGCACTACCTGCCTGCCTCTGCTGCTCTGCCTGATGGTCACCCATTTCCCTTCTGCCTGTGCAGCCCTACCCTGCGGCGTGACCAACTCATCAAACGTGTAATCCACGACCCTCTCAGCATCGTGAATGCTCCAAAGCCCATCCATCCGCAGCTCCAGTGCCTCCATGCGTTCTGCTAGTAGCTGCAGCTGGATGCATTTCTGGCACACGTGGTCGTCAGGGACACTGGCAGCGTCCCTGAATTCCCACATAGAGCAAGAGGAGCATAACACGGGGCTGGGCTCTCCTGGCATGACTTACCCCTTTAATTAATTTTAATTAATTCAATACCACCAGTTAAAGATATACTCTAGGGCGCTTGTATGGTTTACCAACAGTCCCCGCTACACCAGAAAGACCTTAGCAACTACAATCTACAAGGCACAAGTCAGGAGTGTGATAGAACACTCTCCACTTGCCTGAATGAGTACAGCTCCAACAAACTGAAGAAGCTCGACACTATCCAGGACAAAGCAGCCCACTTGATTGGCACCCCATCCACCACCTTAAATATTCACTCTCTCCATCACCGGCGCACTGTGGCTGCAGTGTGTACCATTTATAAGATCCACTGCAGCAACTCGCCAAGGTTTCTTTGACAGCATTTCCAAACCCACGACCTCTACCACTTAGAAGGACTAGGGCAGCAGGCACATGGGAGCACCATCACCTCCAAGTTCCTCTCCAAGTCACACACTATCCTGACTTGGAAATATATCACCATTCCTTCATCATCACTGGGTCAAAATCCTGGAACTCCCTCCCTAATAGCACTGTGGGAGTACACCACATGGACTGCAGCGGTTCAAGAAGGTGGCTCACCACCACCTTCTCAAGGGCAATTAGGGATGGGCAATAAATGCTGGCCTTGCCAGCAAAGCCAACACCCAAGGAACTAATTTTAAAAAAGGTTACTGGAGTCAGTTCCAAATGGTTTTGGCAGGGTCTACAGGAGCGGTTGGTAGCATCTTAATGCTACCACAGAAGCAACGCTGACTCCTGATCTGGATTTAAATTTTACAATGAAATGTAAAGCATAACATTGGAAAGCTTTTGAAGAACCTTCCAGCATACTGGTTAGACAGGCATTTATATCTCATCAGGACTCTACTGGCACAGCCGTGATTGAGAAGATGAGCCTCCAACAATGTTTACCAAAGTGAGCTTTGCTACCACTCTCTGTAGACGTTGGGAAGCGGCTGCTGGTGTGGGTGTGGGCATCCTTCCACTGGTCCCCTTTTCCACCAAACAGATAAGCTCGAAGGATTCCTGCTGGCAAACCTCCTGGTGCCAGTAAAGGGAGCACAGGGCCAAATAAATAAATAAATAATTGCACTGGTACTGAGGCTCATGAATGCCTAAGTACCAACAGGAAACAAAATAAAACTACAGGAAAGGCCTTTAAATGGCCTCATGTACTTACCTTTAAAGTGTGTGAACCTTCCCAGCTGCAGATCCGCCCGAGGCCTTGTCCCTCACCAGATTTCACAGGCACGCTGGAGACTTGATGCCCAGCACACCTCACACACCCAAAATGGTGCTGAGCCCCTCCACGCCCATTTTCAAGCAGTAACAAGGTTAATCCATCCTAGGCCCGACTTGAACATCGAGTGAGCCATAACCGAGCAGGAAGCAGGCGGAACTTATTTAAGTCAGATTTTTGTTCCTCCTCCATTTCATTACTGCCCTAAATTGGGGCAATAATGAGAGGATATCTTTCCCCAGCCTTGGCATGTTTGGGAAGGGGGGGGCAGGTACAAAGCAAATAAGCTGGAGGAGATTGTTGAACAACATTTCAGTGGAAGACAATTGGAGCACCTTTAAAGGTAAAATGCCGAGCTTGCAGGATAAATACAATCCTGAAACGAACAAGCTCGGACTAAGCAAACGTGAGCCTAAATAGATTACAAACAAATTCAAAGTGAGGTAAAGAGGAAAAATGTTCTTTACAAATCCTTATAGGTGAAAGGAGAAGGGACTCACTGGGATGAATATAAGAATATGCAAAAATGTTAAAAAATTTAAATCAGAGGGGCAAAGAAAGACCTGGACTAAAGCATAGTAGGTGAAGCTAAGAATAACGTTAAAAAAAAATTCAGTGCCGCAAAGTAAAACTGAAAACCATAACAGACATTAAACAGACTTGAAACTGGGGATGAGTATAACATAGTAAATATTCTGAATGACTTCGTCCTCCAAGTATTCACAAGAGAAGATGTAAGCAACATGCCCTCTCCATTCAAAAATATCCCAAGTAAAATGGGATGAAAGTCTGAGACAGGGTTCAAAACAAAACAATCCCCAGGGATAGATGGTATCTGGCGCAGAGTGCTAAAAGGGACTAGGGAGCTAACCTGTGAGGCACTGACAATCATTATAAGGGAGTCAATGATTCTGAGGAGATATTATTAGTGTGGAAATGGGATGCCTGTAATCCAAAAAGGGTAACAAAACACACAGGCAATTACAGACCTATTAGTCTTACTTCTGGGCTGGATTTTCCGATTGGAGGCTTCCTGCGTGCGGATGCCTCCGATCAAGAAAAATCTACACACTTACCTTCTGGCTCAGTAGGTCCCGACACTTCCGATCCTGGGCCTCTCCTGGTGTACATGCGCAGAGGCCTAGGTATCCCAGGGGCGCAGGCGGTTCCAAGCGTCCCTGGGATCACGTGGGCCATGAGGAACCAATCAAAGAAGGGAATCCCCATTCATACTTTTGACAGGTCTCTACACACAGATCTGTCAAAAGTATGAATGGAAATTACATTTATAAACACAGCTAAACATTAAAAAAAAAATTTAATCACGTTTTTAAAATGAGTTAAAATTACATTAAATTCAATATTTTAAACAAAAATTTAATTTTTTGAAAACAAAAGTTAAAGTTTTTTACAGGGCTAAAAATAAACTTACCTTTTTTAAAAGTGTTTTTAAATTATAAATGAGTGAAAAAAATTATTTTTTTATTTTTTAAAACTCCTATGCTGGTAAAAGCAGGCCTTACGCCTGCTTTTACCGGGCGCAAGATTTTTAAAGGTTTTCAGCGGGTGGAGGTTCTCCAGAAAGCGGAACTCTCCAGCCGCAGAGGCCCTTCTCCAGGGCAGGCGTGCGATCTGTCAAGAGAATTCTTGACAGATCAGAAGTGCCGGTTTTCAGCACATGCCTGAAACCGGCACTTGCGAGGTCCCTACGGTTGTGTACACAGATCGTACACACCCGTGGGGGTCGGAATATCCGGCCCATTGACATCAATTATCAGGAGTAAACTTGAGGATCATCTGTACAACAATAATCTAGTTAACAACAGGATTCAGAACAAAAACATAAGAACATAAGACATAACAGCAGGAGTAGGTCATTCGGCCCCTCGAGCCTGCTCCGCCATTCAATAAGATCATGGCTGATCTGATCTTGGCCTCAACTCCACTTCCCTGCCCACTCCCCATAATCCTCGACTCCCTTACCATTCAAAAATCTGTCTATCTCCACCTTAAATATATTCAATGGTCCAGCCTCCACAGCTCGCTGGGGAAGACAATTCCATAGAGTCACGACCCTGAATATAGGGAGTTAGGAGGTAAATTTAAAAATAGGACCTCAAAGATAGTAATCTCAGGATTGCTACCAGTGCCACATGCTAGTCAGAGTAGAAATAGAAGGATATTTCAGATGCTAGAGGAATGGTGCAAGTGGGAGGGATTCAAATTCCTGGGACATTGGAACCGGTTCTGGGGGAGGTGGGACCAGTACAAACCGGACGGTTTGCACCTGGGCAGGACCGAGATCGATGTCCTAGGGGGAGTGTTTGCTAGTGCTCTGGGGAGGGTTTAAATTAAAATGGCAGGGGGTTGGGAACCTGAGCAGGGAGACAGAGGAAAGGGAAACAAGGATAGAAGCAAAAGACAGGAAGGAGGAAAACAAAGGTGGCAGTCAGTGAAATCAAGGGTTTAAATCAAACATGGCGACAGTAAATAATAATTCTAAAAGGTCTAAGAGCGATAAAAAAACAAGCCTGAAGGCTTTGTGTCTTAATGCGAGGAGCATTCGTAATAAGGTGGATGAATTAGCTGTGCAAATAGAGGTAAACAAATATGATATGATTGGGATTACGGAAACATGGCTCCAGATTGGCCAAGGCTGGGAACTCAACATCCAGGGGTATTCAATATTCAGGAAAGATAGGCAAAAAGGAAAAGGAGGTGGGGTAGCATTGCTGGTTAAAGAGGGGATTAACACAATTGTAATGAAGGATATTAGCTCTGATGATGTGGAATCTGTATGGGTAGAACTGAGAAATACCAAGGGGCAGAAAACGTTAGTGGGAGTGGTATATAGACCTCCAAACAGTAATGCGGAGGTTGGGGATGGCATTAAAAGGGAAATTAGAGAAGCATGCAATAAGGGCACAGCAGTTATCATGGGTGACTTTAATCTACATATAGATTGGGCTAACCAAATTAGTAACAATACTGTGGAGGAGGAATTCCTGGAGTGTATATGGGATGGTTTCCTGGACCAATATGTTGAGGAACCAACTACAGATCAGGCCATCTTAGACTGGGTATTATGTAATGAGAAAGGATTAATTAGCAATCTTGTTGTGCGAGGCCCCTTGGGTCGGAGCGATCATAATATGATAGAATTCTTCATTAAGATGGAGAGTGAAGTAGTTGACTCAGAGTCTAGGGTCCTGAATTTAAATAAAGGAAACTATGATGGTATGAGGCGCGAGTTGGGTAGGATTGATTGGGGAATGTTACTCAAAGGGTTGACGGTGGATAGGCAATGGCAAACATTCAAAGATCGCATGGATGAACTACAGAATTTGTTCATCCCAGTTTGGCATAAAAACAAAACAAAAAAGGTGACTCAACCGTGGCTAACAAGGGAAATTAGGGATAGCATAAGATCCAAGGAGAGGACATATAAATTGGCCAGAAAAAGCAGTAAACCTGAGGATTGGGAGCTGTGTAGGATTAAACAAAGGAGGACAAAGGGATTAATTAAGAAGGGGAAAATAGAGTATGAGAGTAAGCTTTCAGGGAACATAAAAACTGACTGTAAAAGCTTTTCTAGCTATGTGAAGGGAAAAAGATTGGTGAAGTCAAGCATAGGTCCCTTGCAGTCAGAATCAGGGGCATTTATAATGGGGAACAAAGAAATGGCAGACCAATTAAATACATGCTTTGGTTCTGCCTTCACAAAGGAGGACACAAATAACCTCCCAGAGATGTCAGGGAACATAGGGTCTAATGAGAGGGAGGAACTGAAAGAAACCAGTATTTGTAGGGAAATGGTGTTAGGGAAATTGACTGGATTGAAGGCCAATAAATGTCCAGGGCCTGATAATCTACATCCTAGGGTACTTAAGGAAGTGGTCCTAGAAATAGTAGATGCATTGCTGGTCATCTTCCAAAATTCGATAGACTCTGGAACAGTATCCATGGATTGGAGGGTAGCTAATGTTAGCCCGCTATTCAAAAAAGGTGGTAGAGAGAAAACGGGGAATTACAGACCGGTAAGCCTGACATCAGTAGTGGGGAAAATGCTAGCGTCCATTATAAAAGATGTAATGGCAGAGCACTTGGAAAACAGTAACAGGATCGGACAAAGTCAACATGGATTTACAAAAGGTAAATCATGCTTGACTAATCTACTCGAATTTTTTGAGGATGTAACTGGTAAAATAGATACGGGAGAACCAGTGGATGTGGTGCATGTGGACTTTCAGAAGGCTTTTGAAAAGGTCCCGCATAAGAGATTAGCGTGTAAAGTTAAGGCAAATGGGATTGGGGGCAAGGTATTGACTTGGATAGAGAACTGGTTGGCAGACAGAAAGCAAAGAGTTGGAATAAACGGATCTTTTTCCGAGTGGCAGGCAGTGACTAGTGGGGTACCACAGGGATCGGTCCTAGGACCCCAGCTATTCACAATATATATTAATGATCTAGATGAGGGAACTAAATGTAATATCTCCAAGTTTGCAGATGACACAAAGCTGGGTGGGCGTGTGTGCTATGAGAAGGATGCCGAGAAACTCCAGTATGATTTGGACAGGTTGGGTGATTGGGCAGAAGCATGGCAGATGCAATATAACGTGGATAAATGCGAGGTTATCCACTTTGGTGTCAAAAATAGGAGGGCGGATTATTATCTGAATGGAAATAGATTGGGAGAAGGGGAAGTGCAACGAGACCTGGGTATCCTTGTGCACCAGTCGCTGAAGGTAAGCATGCAGGTGCAGCAGGTGGTTAAGAAGGCAAATGGTATGTTGGCCTTCGTAGCGAGAGGGTTTGAGTACAGGAACAAGGATGTCTTGCTACAGTTGTACAGGGCCTTGGTGAGACCACATCTTGAGTATTGTGTGCAGTTTTGGTCGCCTTATCTGAGGAAGGATGTTCTTGCCATGGAAGGAGTGCAGCGAAGATTCATCAGGCTGATACCTGGGATGGCAGGAATGACGTACGAGGAGAGATTGGATCGATTGGGCTTATACTCACTGGAGTTTAGAAGAATGAGAGGGGATCTCATTGAAACTTATAAAATTCTAACAGGACTAGACAGACTAGATGCAGGAAGGATGTTCCCGATGGCGGGGGAGTCCAGAACCAGGGGTCACAGTCTAAGGATAAGGGGTAAGCCATTTAGGACAGAGATGAGGAGGAATTTCTTCACCCAGAGAGTGGTGAACCTGTGGAATTCTCTACCACAGAAGGCAGTAGAGGCCAATTCATTAAATATATTCAAGAAGGAGTTAGATGTATTTCTTAAGGCTAAAGGGATCAAGGGATATGGGGAGAAGGCAGGGACAGGGTACTGAGTTTCAAAATCAAAATCAAATCAAATCAAATCAACTTTTATTGTCATTGTTAGTGCACAAGTGCAGTACAACGAAATGTAGGCTTGCGGCTCCCGAGAGTGTACAATTTGGATTAGGACACTTAAACATTTCAACATACATTTGTACATATATATTAGCATAAATATGACCATAATAAAGTGCATCGGCAGATGTGCAGGCTTTAGTGTTTATTTGTGGAGTTCAGTAGGATGACAGCCCTGGGAAAGAAGCTGTTCCTAAATCTGGTCGTACGGGTGCGAATGCATCTGTAGCGTCTTCCAGATGGTAGGAGGGCGAACAGACTGTGGCTGGGGTGGGTAGGGTCTTTGATGATGGACCGTGCCCTCCGTAGGCAGCGTTTCTGATATATATGTTCTATGATCAGCCATGATCTCATTGAATGGTGGAGCAGGCTCGAGGGGCCGAATGGCCTACTCCTGCTATTTTCTATGTTTCTACCCTCTGAGAGAAGAAATTCCTCCTCATTTCCGTTTTAAATTGGTGCCCCATTATTCTGAAATTATGCCCCCTAATTCTAGATTCTCTAACCCAGAGAGCTGTGGAGGCGGAGTCATTGAATATATTCAAGGCGGAACTAGACAGATATTTGAGCTACAGGGGAGTCAAGGGTTATGGGGAGCGGGCGGGAAAGTGGAGGTGAGGCCATGATCTTATTGAATGGCGGAGCAGGCTCAAAGGGCCAAATGGCCTACTCCTGCTTCTATTTCTTATGTTCTTATATGACTAACTAGGAGATTGGTGGGGCATGGGAAGGCCTACTAAGCGGGTTGGAGAGGGCAAGCATGTGAAGAGCGAGCAGTGTGTGCTGTGGAGTAGCACAGTGGGAGATGTCCAGGTTGGAGCAGAAGAAGACCATGAGACTGAACACAAGAGACAAGAGGCTGTGGGTGGCTGGTCACAAGTAGAAAAGGGTGGGAGAAGAGATTAACAGATTTAAGGGGTATCAAGCGATATAGAGCAAAGGTGGCAAAGTGGAGTTGAAGTACACATGAGATGTGGTCTAACTGAATAGTGGAACAGGTTGAAGGGGCTGAATGGCCTACGCCTGTTCCTATGTAACAGGGGTGTGGTGCATGAAACAGGGAGGAAAAGTGCAAATGGTACATGCCAGGGAGAGGAGAGAAGCAAGAAATGAGGTAGAGGAGCAAAGTGGGGCAACATACAGAGGCAGAGGAGCTGTACAACAGTCAAGTGAGACAACAAATTACCAGCGATTTATATCATTTATTGGACTATAGAAGAGTACAATTCCTTGAAGGAAAGGGACTGATGAGCCAAAAGGCTTCGCTTTTTCTCTCCTACTCTCAGCCTCACAGCATACTGTATCGCGTTAATCTTACAGCCTGTATTATACAACTGCACAATTACTTTTTTGCATTTTTTCCAATCCTTGCGAAACATTTCCTGTTCAGGAACAGGATGCGGGCAATAAATACTGGCCTTGTCCGCCTCGCCCACATCCCACGAACGAATAGAAAAAACATTTTGCAGGAAACTGAGAGAGGAAAAAGCCCGTCGTGGTTCTATTCTTTACAAGCGAGCAAAATAAACCTTTGGAGCATTACAATAAATAACTTTAAGCAGAAGTGGAGATGTTGAAAACAAACGGGTCATTCCTTTCATTTGAGTGGATTGACAGTTGGATTTTAGTGGGACTCCAGTCGTTCTCTCCCTACGGTGCAGAGGACGTGGTGTTTGGATTTAGACACAAGTTCAGCGCCAGAGCCACCTCATGTTACCTGAGCAACCATAAAAGAAAGACTTGCATTTATATAGCGCCTTTCACGATCACCGGACGTCTCAAAGTAAACAAAATATATCTATATAAAAAACAAAGCAAACTGGAAAGCCAGCTTCCAACTAAATAAGCACGTTCTGTGCTGCGTCCAATTATTAAAATAATAATTGATAGCTTTGACAAACGGTTGGATACATTCCAATAATGTTGCACTCGAGGGGCTAGTGAAGTCTGCACTGACTGGCTGTGATTCCCTTTCTTTCAGTTACTGTCAAGCTGGTAGTTTCAGTGCAATGTTACTGACAAGCCCTCTGTTGCAGGCTCCCGGGATGTTTGTGACCAGTCACGTGACGCTGTCGCTAAAGTAACTTTAGCCCCGGTGCCTGGTTACTGCTGAACTTCAGCCCAGCAACAAATGGCACCGGATAAATAGCCAGGAGCAGCTTGGGCTACACCACACTTAATCGATCAGGATATTAATTTTAGATTCATTCATTTCACTTTGATTTAAGATGCCGTTTCCATTACCTCTCAAAAGAGAAAATGTATTTAGTACGTTTGATCCGAACTTCATGCCTGGGTAAGACTTGAGAAATGTACTTTTGTAACTAGTGTATTGTGACGCTGCACTGCCCTGATCGGGGAATGGGGTGGTGCAACACAACGGAAGAGGAGGCAGAAAAATAGCTTGAAAAATGGGTAAAATAAAACACTCATTAGCTGTGGTTCTGTGTGGCACACTCACCTCTGAGTCAGAAGGTTGTGGGTTCATAGTCCCACTCCAGGCACTTGATTGTATAGCCTAGACTTACTCTGCAGTGCACTTAGTGCTGCACTGTTGGAGGTACTGTCTTTCAGATGCAGACGTTAAACCAAGGCTCCATCTGCCCTCTAAGGTGGATGTAAAATATCCCATAGCACTATTTTGAAGAAATGTATGGGAGTTCTCCCAGTATCCTGGCCAATATTTATCTCGCAACTAACATCACTAAAAAGCTAATTATCTGGTCATTATCTCATTACTGTTTGTGGGAGCTTGCTGTGCGCAAATTGGCTGCCTACATTACAACAGTGACTACACTTCAAAAGTACTTAATTGGCTGTAAAATGCTTTGGGACGTCCTGAAGTCATGAAAGGTGATATATAAATGCAAGTTCTTTCTTTGCATTGATACTTCTAACGCGAGTAGTTGTAATATTAATACAGATTAGCGGGTGGCTCTTTTTGTTTTATTTTATTTACTTTTATGCAATATACTCTTTTGAATCAGTATAACTAAATAATTACATAGGTATGCCACAAATTTAGTTAACATCTTTCAGTAAAATATATAACAGAATAGCTGTTGCCATCATGGTACTCTCCAGATACTTTTTCTTGAAGGACACAGGCAAGTGAATGCTTCCTGTGAATCACAATGTTCTTAGGAGGTAGTGTGACATAGGTGAACAATAAACCCTGCCACAAATGGCATCCTCTTTGATTATAACCGTGGTGCATCCTCCTCCTCATTCTCCTCAACCTCTCTCAGACTTTGACATGGTCGATCACACCATCTTCCTCCAATGCCTTTTCTCCATTGTCGAGCTCAGTCGGACCGCCCTCACTTGGTTCCACTCTTACATATCTAATTATAGCCAGAGCATCTCCAGCAATCGCTTCTCTTCCTGCCCCTGCACTGTTAGGCCCCCCAAGGATATATCCTTGGCCCCTCCTCTTCCTCCTCTACATGCTGCCACTTGACATCATCTGCAGACATGGGGTTAGCTTCCACACGCAAACTCTACCTCTCCACCACCTCTTTTGACCTCTCTACTAATCTTTGTTGTCAGACTGTCCAACATCCTGTTTTGGATGAGTTGCAATTTCCTCCAGTTAAACATTGGGAAGACCAAAGTCATCCTCTTCAGCACCTGCCACTGATTTCAACTCCCTCCTGGGACACTGTCTCAGGCTGAACCAGACTGCACAACCTTGGCATCCTATTCAACTCTGAGCTGAGCTTCCAACTCCATATTTTCTTCATCACAAAGACTGCGTATTTCCATCTCCGTAACATCGCTCACCTCCGTCCCTACCTCAGAATGTATGGTGCTGAAAACCTTCACTTATGCCTTTGTCACCTATAGACTCAACTATTCCAATTCTCTTCTGGACAGCCTCTTCAGCTCATCCAGAATGTTACTGCTCGTATTCCATCCCGCATCAAGACTCAGTCGCCCATCACTCTTTACCTCGCTGACGTACATTGTCTCATGGCCTCCAACACCCAAATTTAAAATTCTCATCCTTATGTTTAAATATCTTCATGGACTCACTCTTCCTTATCTCTGTAACCTCCTCCAGCCCCTCTCAAGAACTCTCCATTCCTCCGACTCTGGTCTCTTGTGCCTCTTAGCGACTGTGCCCTCAGCCACCTGGGTTCCATGCTCTGGAATGCCCTCCCTAAATCTCTCTACCTCTCTCTCCTCCTTTAAGAACTGCTTAAAACCAACCTCTTTGCATAAGCTTTTGGTCAGCCCTCTTAATAGCTCCTTCTTAGGCTTGGCAGCCATTTTTGTCTGATTACGTTTCTGTGAAGCACCTCAGGATATTTTTCTAAGTAAAAGGCGCTATATAAATACAACTTCTTGTTGTAGTACACTTCTGATAAGGTTAAGGTTACTGAATATACCATAAGCTGCTTCACACTCTCCAATTCTATTCAACAGATGGACAAATAACATTGTCAGATTATACATCTCGCACCAAAAACTATGAATAGGATTTATCAAGAGATATAAAATTAATAGGAGCAACGAAAGAAAAAGGACTTGCATTTATGCAGCATTTTTCATGTACTCAAGACACCCAAAGTGCTTCACAGCCAATTAATTGCCTTTGAAGTGTGGTCAGTTGTTATCTAGGCAAACACAGCAGCCAAGGTCCTACAAACAGCAAATGAAGTGAATGACTAGTTAATGAGTTTTGGCAATGTTGAGGGAAGTGCTGGAGGGTGGTTGTGGCTTTTAGAATGAGTCTCCATTTTAAAAAGAAAGGAGAAAATTGGTGGGAAAACTGGAGAAAGGAAAAAATAAAATGGTTAAATGGTTTTAGAAGGTTGAGGGGTGATCTAATGGAGGTGTTTAAAATGATAAAGGAATTTGATAGAGTAGATACAGAGAAGCTATTTACAGAACGAGGGGACACAATCTTAAAATGAGAACTGGGCCCTTCAGGAGTAAAATAAGGAAGCACTTTTTCACACAAAGGGTGGTGGAAAGCTGGAATTCTCTCCCCAAAAGGCTGTTGAGGCTGGGTCAATTGAAATTTTCAAGACTGAGATTGAGATATTTGTATTAGGTAAGGGTATGGAGGGATATGGAGCAAAGGCAGGTAAATGGAGTTGAGATACAGATCAGCCATGATCTAATTGAATGGTGGAACAGGCTCAAGGGGCTGAATGGCCTACTTCTGCTTCTATGTAACAATAGCTGTGAGAAAAGAAAATACCTGACGAGTTCAGTGGGGAAGGGGGAATGTTTGGGTTTAAGGTGTAAATTTTATATATTTATGCTGCACTATAAAGTATACAAGTTTGAATACATTTCTTTCGGAAAATAAAATTTTGGGATACAGTATATGGGAAATTTGAGACATGAGATGTGGTAAATGTCGCAGGTTTGGGAAGAACGGATGGCTTCCCAAACCTCTCTAGCACTAGGGTTTTCGTCACATCATGTTTGGGCCTGTTGTAGACTAATTAATAGAGACTGATTTCTATGATTAGTCAACAACTTCATTATTATTGTATCATGCGACGGAGATTAATAGATTTTTATAAGGCAAGGGTATTAAAGGTTACGGAACCAAGGCGAGTAGATGGAATTAAAGTACAGATCAGCTATTAAACTAACTTGGCAGGGGGATGGGATACAGAGTGGAGCTATAGTAGGGGGTGATTTACAGCCAAATACAGAGGAAAAAACAAGTCAGCTGGGAAGGCAGAGAAAATATGTGAGGGCAAAAGGGAATATGGCAAGGCTGGAAGGCATTTATTTTAATGCAAGGAGTCTTGCAAATAAGGTGGATGAACTGAAGTTGTTGTTGAACACATGGGAGTACGATATTGTTGCTATCACGGAGACATGGTTGAGGGAGGGTCAGGACTGGCAGCTCAATATTCCGGGGTATAGAATCTTCAGGAGAGACAGAGGGGGGTGTAAAAGGGGAGGGGGTGTTGCAATATTAATTAAGGAGTCGATTACTGCTGTAAGGAGGGATGATATATTAGCGGGTTCCTCTAATGAGGCCATATGGGTAGAAATTAAAAACAAAAAGGGGGCAAGCACCTTGCTGGGAGTGTACTATAGGCCCCCAAACAGTCAGGGGGAGATAGAGGAACAGATATGTAGGCAAATCTCAGAGAAGTGCGAAAATAATAGGGTAATAATAGTGGGGGATTTCAACTTCCCCAATATTAATTGGGATAGTCAGAGTGTGAAAGGCTTAGAGGGTGCAGAATTCTTAAAGTGCATCCAGGAGAGCTTTTTGAGCCAACATGTAGAAAGTCCTACAAGAGAGGGGGCGGTACTGGACCTAATTCTAGGGAATGTAGCCGGGCAAGTGGTGGAAGTGTCAGTAGGAGAGCATTTTGGCGACAGTGACCATAATTCGGTGAGATTTAAGGTGGTCATGGAAAAAGACAATGACGGCCCGGAAATAAGGGTTCTAAATTGGGGGATGGCTGATTTTAATATGATAAGGCAGGATCTGGCCAAAGTGGACTGGGAGCAGCTACTTATAGGAAAATCCACATCAAAGCAGTGGGAGGCTTTCAGAAGGGAAATAGAGAGAGTACAACGCCAACATGTTCCTGTAAAGGTCAAGGGTGGGACCAACAAGCAAAGGGAACCTTGGATGACAAGGGATATACAAAAATGCATTAGGAAAAAAAGGGGGGCTTTTGGCAGTTACAAAAGACTAAAGACGGAGGAAGCCCTAGAGGAGTATAAAAAGTGCAGGGGCATACTTAAAAAAGAAATTAGGAGAGCGAGGAGGGGCCATGAAATAACACTGGCGAGCAAAATAAAGGAAAATCCTAAGATGTTTTATAAGTATATTAAGGGCAAGAGGATAACCAGGGAAAGGGTAGGGCCCATTAGGGACCAAAGTGGCAATCTGTGTGTAGAGCCAGATGATGTAGGCGGGGTTTTAAATGAATTTTTTGCATCTGTGTTCACTATGGAGAAAGATGATGTAGACATAGAAATCGGGCAAGGGGACTGTGACATACTTGAACATATTAGCATCGGGAGGGAGGAGGTACTAGCGGTTTTAGCAGGCCAAAAAGTGGATAAATCCCCAGGCCCGGACGAGATGTATCCCAGGCTGTTGTGTGAGGCAAGGGAGGAGATTGCAGGGGCTCTGACACAAATTTTCAGAACCTCTCTGGCCACAGGGGATGTACCAGAGGACTGGAGAACAGCTAACGTAGTACCATTATTCAAGAAGGGTAGCAGGGATAAACCAGGGAATTACAGGCCAGTGAGCCTAACATCTGTGGTAGGGAAATTATTGGAAAAAATTCTGAGGGACAAAATTAGTCTCCACTTGGAGAGGCAAGGATTAATCGGGGATAGTCAGCATGGCTTTGTCAAGGGTAAATCATGTCTGACAAATCTGATTGAATTTTTCGAGGGGGTGACTAGGTGTGTGGATGAGGGAAATGCTGTGGATGTGGTTTACATGGACTTCAGTAAAGCTTTTGACAAAGTCCCGCATAGGAGACTGGTCAAGAAGGTAAGAGCCCATGGGATCCAGGGTGCCTTGGCGCGTTGGATCCTAAACTGGCTGAGTGGCAGGAGGTAGAGGGTGATGGTCGAAGGTTGCTTTTGTGACTGGAAGCCTGTGTCTAGTGGGGTACCTCAGGGATCGGTGCTGGGTCCCTTGCTATTTGTGATCTACATAAATGATTTGGATGAGAATGTAAAAGGTATGATCAGTAAGTTCGCAGATGACACGAAAATTGGTGGGGTGGTAAATTGTGAGGAGGAAAGCCTCAGGCTACAGGAAGATATAAACGAGTTGGTCAGATGGGCGGAAAAGTGGCAAATGGAATTTAACCCTGAAAAGTGCGAGGTGATGCATTTTGGACGGACAAATAAGGCAATGGAGTACACAATGAGTGGTAGGACCCTAGGAAGTACAGAGGGTCAGAGGGACCTTGGTGTGCATGTACATAGATCCCTGAAGGCAGCGGAACAGGTAGATAAGGTGGTTAAAAAGGCATATGGGATACTTGCCTTCATTAGCCGAGGCATAGAATATAAGAGCAGGGAGGTTATGATGGAGCTGTACAAAACGCTGGTGAGGCCACAGCTGGAGTACTGTGTGCAGTTCTGGTCGCCTCACTATAGGAAGGATGTGATTGCTTTAGAGAGGGTGCAGAGAAGATTCACCAGGATGTTACCTGGGATGGAGCGCCTCAGCTATGAAGAAAGACTAAACAGGCTGGGGTTGTTTTCATTGGAGCAAAGAAGGCTGAGGGGGGACCTGATTGAGGTGTACAAAATGATGAGGGGCATAGATAGGGTAGATAAAGAGGAACTTTTCCCCTTAGTAAGGGGGTCAATAACAAGGGGGCATAGATTCAAGGTAAGGGGCAGGAGATTTAGAGGGGATTTGAGGAGGAACTTTTTCACCCAGAGGGTGGTTGGAATCTGGAACTCTCTGCCTGAAAGGGTGGTAGAGGCAGGAACCCTCACAACATTCAAGAAGCATTTGGATGAGCACTTGAAATGCCATTGCATACAAGGCTATGGACCAAATGCTGGAAAATGGGATTAGACTGGACAGGGATTGATGGACGGCGCAGACACGATGGGCCGAAGGGCCTCTTTCTGTGCTGTAAAACTCTATGACTCTATGACTCTCTCTTGACACTCCCTTGACTCTCACGTGACTCTCCCTTGACACTCTCTTGACTCTCTCTAGAATCTCACTTGACTCTCTCTTAACACACTCTTGACTCTCCCTTGACTCTCACTTGACTCTCTCTTGACTCTCTCTTGACTCTCTCTTGACTCTCCCTTGACTCCCTTGACACTCTCTTGACTCTCTAGAATCTCACTTGACTCTCTCTTAACACACTCTTAACACACTCTTGACTCTCTCTTGACTCTCTCTTGACTCTCCCTTGACTCTCTCTTGCACGGTGGCATAGTGGTTAGCACTGTTGCCTCACAGCGCCAGAGACCCGGGTTCAAATCCGGCCTCGGGTGACTGTCTGTGTGGAGTTTGCACATTCTCCCCGTGTTTGCGTGTGTTTCCTCCGGTCCAAAGATGTGCGGGTTAGGTTGATTGGCCATGATAAAAATTGGCCCTTAGTGTTAGGGGGGATTAAATATGTGGGGTTACGGGGATAGGGCTTGGGTGGAATGGCTGTCGGTGTAGGGACCGGGTGCTAGGGTTTGGATGATCAGCCATGACCTCGTTGAATGGCGGAGCAGGCTCGAAGGGCCGAATGGCCTACTCCTGCTCCTAGTTTCTATGTTTCTATGTAAAAGGTACGAGGGGCTGAATGGCCTCCTCCCATCCCTATGTTCCTACGTACCAGGATGGTAGAAGGCGACTTAGTTGGACTGTGGTCTTTTTTTTCATCTAGTAATTCCTATGTTCCTCTGATACAGTCAGTTAACAGCTGAAGTATTTCCCCAACCTAAATAAGAATAGATGATTTAAAAACTCTTTTTTGTTTGTTTTGCAGGTATGGAGGTTACATGCCAAAGTTACGAAGTCGGTTAGGGGAGACCTATGGCAATGCTACTCTTGGACTGCTGTCATATGAACCTGGGCAGCCCAAGTCACCGCGTTTAACTTTGACCCAAACAAAATCATTGTACAATCCCCAGGTCCCGAGGCACCTGCTGAATAGGACTTACGGCCATCCAGAAATTACCACATACGCAGGACAGGTGCAGAAGACAAACATTAAAAACGGTGACGCTGATTCTGTCTTTGTGATTCATTGAGGCTTGTTTTGTGATGGATTTCACAGGACCCACCAGATGAATAAGATGCATGAGAAATGTTTAGTTCAACATCATCTCACATTGTAAAAGAAATAATGCTCCTCTTCATACAATATCAGGAAAGGAGGTTTTTTTACAAGTTCTAAAAAGATGATCCCTTTGAAACTAATCTCTGATTTTTTTAAAATAGTCTTTGTTGCTTGTGTACACTTGCAAACAAGATGACTGAAAATCAGAAGGGGAGCTGAATTTAAAAAAATTAATTCTTGGGATGTGGACATTGCTGGCAAGGCCAGCATTTATTGCCCATTCCTAGTTACTGTATCCATCATAAAGATTTTGTACTAAAGTACCGACTGAGATGTTCTAAAAATGTTACATGAGTTCATGATTTGCATATACTGTATGTGGGTAACAAAAATCATCAGCTAATCAAAGGACCATTTTTGAGATTGGTTCTACAGGGACATTACAGACTACAGACCCATCCGATTCAGTTCAGGTGTTTCTTGGTTATTTAAAACTCTCATCCTCATGTTTAAATCCCACTGTGGTCTCCCTGCCTTTGTAACCCCTACAGCCCCCTGCCCTGAACCCTCCATTACTCTGATTCTGGCCTCTTGTGCATACCCACTTCCCTCCCTCCCTTTGCCCCACCATCATGCCTTTGGAATTCACTCCCTAAACCACTCCACTCCACCTCCCTCTCCTCCTTTAGGACCCTCCGCAAGACACCTCTTTGACCAAGCTTTTGGCCACCCCCTTCTGCTATCTCCTTCTTTGGCTCCATGTCCATTTTTACTCATTATGCTGCTGTGAAGCACCTTGTGAACGAGTTTCTACATTAACGGTGCTTTATAAATGCAAGTTGTACTTTTGAGCATACTATAATTAATTTTGTATAAAGGCTAAGGGGATCCCGTGGTAACTCACTGGGAAAAACACTGTTGTGTGGCAAACCAGGAAGGTTCCAGGCAATGTTCCCTTATATTTTCTTTGGGTGCGTGGCCCCTTTAAGGGACTATGTGGCCCAGTCACAGTTTCGCGCATGCAAAATTTTACACTGGACCGTCAGAGAGATGGGCGACTGCTTATAGGGAACATTGGTTCCGGTTGTATCCCCAGTCTGTGGTGATTCAGTCAGTGCAACATTTGAAGACACTCCTAGAGTACGCAGGAGGGGGTGAAAAAAAGAAAGAACTTGCATTTATATAGAAATAACAACAGAAAATGCTGGAAAAACTCAGCAGGTCAGGCAACATCCGTGGACAGAAATTTGAGTTGACGTTTCGGGTCGAACCCTTCTTCAAAACTGGAAAGAAAAGATATATAGCGTCTTTCACAACCTCGGGATGCCCCAAAGTGCTTTACAGCCAATGAAGTACTTTTGAAGTGTAGTCACTGTTGTAACATAGGAAGTGCAGCTGCCAATTTGAACACAGCAAGCTCCCACAACCAGTAATGAGACAATGATCAGATCATCTGTTTTAGTTACGTTGGTTGAGGGACACATGTTAGCCAGGACACTGGGAGAGCTCCCCTGCTCTTCTTTGAATAGTGCCATGGAATATTTTATGTCCTGACAGGGCAAACGGGGTCTCATCAGACCATTTAACATCTCATCTGAAAGATGGCACCTCCAACAGTGCAGTACTGCACTGGAGTGTCAGCCTAGATTTTGTGCTCAAGTCTCTGGAGTGAGACTTAAACCCACAACCTTCTAACTCAGAGGGGAGAGTGCTACCACTGAGCCACAGCTGAATCAGCCTAGTGTTTTCACTGAATCTCTGCTGTTACATTGATTACCCCCAGATAACTCTCCAGTGACACATGGACAGCAGTTGAAATTTGACCACCAGGGCACAATTAAGTGAGAATTGACTGCCTCGTATTCTGTTTATTCTTCAACAGATTGCAGTGGTGGTGCAAAATTACTGTGTTGCAACTTTTCAGCTGTGCCAGTTGTTTCCCTTCCCCATTTTAAGTTGCTTGAATGAAGACAGCCAGCATGCTTTTTCCTCACTGTGTAAAATACACTAACTGTGTCACTTTTAACCGTAGGCTACTTCTATCCGAGGGATGGTAAATATCACTTTGCTCTAAAGAATTATGTTTACGACAACAATCCTGAAGCAACATGTACCATTCAGACTATAGAAGAACTGAAACAACTTGAAATGATGGAGTGCAAAAGGAACAATATGATTGCACCACAGATGTCATCGAGGCCTCTATCTGCCATTGTAAGATTCTGTGGGTTTTTTGTGATGCACAAATCAGTCTATGATGTCTGAAATAACACATACTGCAACTTCTTTTCCTATTTCCTTAGGCTCCAGATGAAATTAGACCTCCGAATAACTGCACTTTGATCCCCATGGTATGTGAGCCGGTTTTTGACCCTTGTCTCCCAAGCAGGATGGGTACGTTCCAAACAGCAGATCAAAAACCAACAGAGCAGCTCAGCAGGACTATTTATAGACGTGATTCTGCACTCAATTCCGGTTATAATGGTTTTGCTCCAGGTATGATGTTACCGTTCTTTCTTCAGCTCTTTCACTTCCATGTTGATATCTTTTAGTATATTTCTTGGTTTAACTGACCAGCCTGCAATCTGTAGGTTGTAGGTAAAATGTATATATACATGGATGAATTGGCTGTGCAAATAGAGGTAAACGAATCTGATTTGGTTGGGTCTACGGAAAGGTGGCTCAAGGATGGCCAAGACTGGGAACTCAACATCCAGGGGTATTCAATATTCAGGAAAGATAGGCAAAAAGGAAAGGGAGGTGGGGTAGCATTACTGGTTAAAGAAGGGATTAACACAATTGTAATGAAGGATATTAGCTCTGATGATGTGGAATCTGTATGGGTAGAATTGAGAAATACTAAGGGGAAAAAAATATTAGTGGGAGTGGTATATAGACCTCCAAACAGTAAGGCGGAGGTTGGGGATGGCATTAAAAGGGAAATTAAAGAAGCGTGCAATAAGGGCACAGCAGTCATCATGGGTGACTTTAATCTACATATAGATTGGGCTAATCAAATTGGTAACAATACTGTGGAGGAGGAATTCCTGGAGTGTTTACGGGATGGTTTCCTGGACCAATATGTCGAGGAACCAACCAGAGATCAGGCCATCTTAGACTGGGTATTATGTAACAAGAAAGGATTAATTAGCAATCTTGTTGTACGAGGCCCCTTGGGTCAGAGCGATCATATGATCGAATTCTTCATTAAGATGGAGAATGAAGTAGTTGACTCAGAAACAAGGGTCCTCAATTTATATAAAGGAAACTACGATGGTCTGAGGAGCGAGTTGGGTAGGATTGATTGGGGAATGGCACTCAAAGGGGTGACGGTGGATAGGCAATGGCAAACATTCAAAGACCGAATGGATGAACTACAGAAGTTGTTCATCCCAGTTTGGCAAGAGAAAAAGATTGGTGAAGTCAAGCGTAGGTCCCTTGCAGTCAGAATCAGGGGAATTTATAATGGGGAACAAAGAAATGGCAGACCAACTAAATACATATTTTGGTTCTGTCCTCACAAAGGAGGACACAAATAACCTCCCAGAAATACCGGGGAACATAGGGTCTGATGAAAGGGTGGAACTGAAAGAAATCATTATTTGTAGGGAAATGGTGTTAGGAAAATTGATGGGACTGAAGGCCGATAAATCCCCAGGGCCTGATAATCTACATCCCAGGGTACTTAAGGAAGTGGCCCTAGAAATAGTAGATGCATTGCTGGTCATCTTCCAGAACTCGATAGACTCTGGAACAGTACCCATGGATTGGAGGGTAGCTAATGTTACCCCACTATTCAAAAAAGGTGGCAGAGAAAAAGCGGGGAATTATAGACCGGTAAGCCTGACATCGGTAGTGGGGAAAATGCTAGAGTCCATTATAAAAGATGTACTAGCAGAGCACTTGGAAAGCAGTGACAGGATCGGACAAAGTCAACATGGATTTACAAAAGGTAAATCACGCTTGACTAATCTACTGGAATTTTTTGATGATGTAACTGGTAAAATAGATAAGGGAGAACCAGTGGATGTGGTGTATTTGGACTTTCAGAAGGCTTTCGATAAGGTCCCGCATAAGAGATTAGCATGCAAAATTAAGGCACATGGGATTGGGAGCAAGGTATTGACTTGGATAGAGAACTGGTTGGTGGACAGAAAGCAGAGTTGGAATAAACGGGTCATTTTCCGAGTGGCAGGCAGTGACTAGTGGGGTACCGCAAGGATCGGTCCTAGGACCCCAGCTGTTCACAATATATATTAATGATCTGGACGAGGGAATTGGATGTAATATCTCCAAATTTGCAGACGACACAAAGCTGGGTGGGAGGGTATGCTGCGAGGAGGATGTCATGAAACTCCAGTACGATTTGGACAGGTTAGGTGATTGGGCAGAAACATGGCAAACGCACTATAATGTGGATAAATGTGAGGCTATCCACTTTGGTGGCAAAAACAGGAAGGAACATTATTAGTTGAATGGCAATAGATTGGGAGAAGGGGAAGTGCAAAGAGACCTGGGTGTTCTTGTGCACCAGTCGCTGAAGGTAAGCATGCAGGTGCAGCAGGCGGTTAAGAAGGCAAATGGTATGTTGGCTTTCGTAGCAAGAGGGTTTGAGTACAGGAGCAAGGATGTCTTGCTACAGTTGTACAGGACCTTGGTGAGACCGCACCTTGAGTATTGTGTGCAGTTTTGGTCGCCTTATCTGAGGAAGGACGTTCTTGCCATGGAAGGAGTGCAGCGAAGATTCACCAGGCTGATATCTGGGATGGCAGGAATGACGTATGAGGAGAGATTGTGTCGATTGGGCTTATACTCACTGGAGTTTAGAAGATTGAATGGGGATCTCATCGAAACCTATAAAATTCTGTCAGGCCTGGACAGACTAGATGCTGGAAGGATGTTCCCGATGGTCGGGGAGTCCAGAACCAGGGGTCATAGTCTAAGGATAAGGGGTAGGACATTTAGGACTGAAATGAGGAGGAATTTCTTCACCCAGAGAGTGGTGAACCTGTGGAATTCTCTGCCACAGAGGGCGGTGGAGGCCAGTTCATTAAATATATTCAAGAAAGAGTTGGATATATTTCTTACGGCTAAAGGGATCAAGGGATATGGGGAGAAGGCAGGGACAGGGTACTGAATTTCAATGATCAGCCATGATCTCATTGAATGGCGGAGCAGGCTCGAAGGGCCGAGTGGCCTACTCCTGCTCCTATCTTCTGTGTTTTCTGTGTTTTAGTGATGATGATCTTTTTCACAACACATCTCATTGCATACTTTACCCATAATAACATGGTGAGCATATTTCAATTGAGCTCTATATGTTTCAACTGATGCATTTCATTCTGCATTAACTTACCTCCCCCGGGTGCACTCATGCCCCTTGTTGGAAGAGACTCTGTATAATACCAGGTTTCGGCCTGCATTAGTTATCAATGTAATGTGTACTAAGGTTCTTCTTCCTCACTTCCCCACTCTTATACTGCTGCTGCCACTAACATCCACCAGCAGCTCTGTAATATAAATGAGGTGGTCCTACAATCTACACCTCTTAATTCAAGGTTGCCTACTTGAAACTATCAGGTGATCCAAATTTGTTTTGGCATTGAATTCCCATCTTGCTGTGTTATATATGTAGCTGTTCCATTTTTGGATTTTTACACCAGATATTTTCTTCTGTGCAGCATGGCTGATCACTCTCATAAGCTGACTTCATGTGCCCTGTGTCCCAGACATAACTATGCAATGATATGAAGACCCAGGAAATGCAACAGAGAACGTTTACACTTAGGGTGGCTTGTCAATAATTTACAAACTCAAGTACATTTATTAATATATAGGCCTAGAAATTCAGTCTGGACACTTTTGGGGCGCTAAAGTCGGGCGCTCGCTAAAGTTAGCGCCCGCCGGAAAGTGCAGGCCACCTCGCCGAAATTCAGTAGAGTTGGCCAAGAGTTTGGCCGAGCGCTAAAACTGGCGTTGCAATGCTCTGTTCAGGCGCTAATCCGGCAATGCGGCCTGATAACGCCGAGGCCGGGCGCAGCGCAGGTGCGGTCATGTTTTGATTGACAGCAGACACCCTGACGCCGGCCTGCTCTTAAAGGGGGAAGGATCGACTTTGACTGCTGCCACGCCCTGCATACTGGAGCCCTGCAGCTAGGCCTCAACACTGCTGGTGGGCCAAAATAGCGCCATCGGAGACATGGAGAGGGCCCGTGAACGAGCGCAGCGCTTCTCCGAGCATGCTCTGAGGGTGCTCATTAATGGTGTGGAGGACAAAAGACAGATCTTGTGCCCGGACAGTGGCAACAAGGCTCCCAGGAGCGAGTACAGGAAAGCCTGGAGGAGAATCGCCCGCAGGGTGTCATCCACCTGCGATGTCCCCAGGAGTGCGGACCAATGCCGCAAGAAGTTCAACGACCTCACTCGGTTGGTGAAGGTGAGTACCCTTTCCAGTGTCCTCCTCACCCTTGCATGTGCACCTCACATTATGGGCAAAGGGACCTCAAAGGCCTAATGGGCAGCCCTCCTCCCGCAGCAATGGCACTGGCATGATCATCAATAGCACTTTCTGCACTTACCACACTGGCCAAGCTATTCCACCATGGGAGGCAGTGCACACAGCAACAGGGCACCACACTGGCCAAGCTATTCCACCATGGGAGGCAGTGCACACAGCAACAGGGCACCACACTGGCCAAGCTATTCCACCATGGGAGGCAGTGCACACAGCAACAGGGCACCACACTGTACTTAGAGTCCGTCCTTTCTCTTGCAGGCCAAGCTGGCAAGGAATTTGAGGAGCCAGACTGTCACCGGTGGAGGCCGTCCCCAGTACCAGGCGCTCACTGATCTGGAGGAGAGCGTGGCTGGACTCATGCGTTCCCGGGTGACTGGCCCTGTTGCGATCGGCGAGGCGGACCCTGTACTGGTACCCACTGGTAAGGACATGACCGGTTGGACCTCTCTCGTTGCCCTAGCGCTTCAGATCTAGATCCTTTCCCACTGACCGACAAATGCGCATAATGCCACCACTCAGGCCTCCCTCGCTGACGCCGTGTCCTCACTCTAAAGCTACTCTTATGCCTTCCTGCTTTCAGCTGCTGAGGAGGAGGTGGTCCCTGAAGCTCCGAGTGCCAGGCCCTTGGAGGAGGAGGACGACGAGGACCAGGAGGAAGGCGGCACATCGGGGGAACCCTCAGCCGCGCCAGGGGATGGCAATGGAGGGGGGACGTCTGGCCTGCAGGAGAGCCAGGGGGAAGTGTTGCAGGGGAGGGCAGATCCTGTGGCCAGTGGGGTTGAGGCACGCGGGAAGGGTCCGGCAGCACGCCGGCCTGCTCCCCAGAGGGGGGAGGTGTTGCAGGGGAGGGCAGATCCTGGGCCCAGTGGGGTTGAGGCAGGCGGGAGGGTTCGGCCAACTCGGCCGCCTTCTCCCCAGAGGGAGAGTCCTCCCTCCAGTCCGGAGAGGGTCCTCGCCCAGGAGGTGCGCCTCCTCGAAGAGATCTCGGCGGCCTCTGAGCGGCACCACCAGGAGTTCATGGGGGTTGTGGACCAGATGCCTCAGGCCATTCAGTCCCTGGCTCAGAGTGTGGTCGCATTCGGGGAATCACAGGCCAGGGGGGTGGAACAACTCGCGGCAGCCCATGACAGGGGTGTCCAGCATCTCGCGGCAGTGCAGGACGCGACTCGCGAGATGAGCGGTGCCGTCCAGACACTGGCACAGCTGATGCGGCCACATACCAGGGCAGTTCGGGCACTCACTTCTGCCACACTCGCTGTGGCGCAGAGGCTTCGCCACGGCACCCGCCGCCCTGCTGCAGCACAGCGGTCTGGCCTCCACCAGATAGCTGCGCCTGCTGCACTGCCAGGCCGGCCGAGTGCCAGTGTCTCTGGCGAACATCGCGTGCCTGCCATCAGCCAGCTTGCCCCCCTTCGTGCAGCCGACACTGCCACTCCCCCAGCCAAGGTGCGACGAGCTGCTGCTGGCACTGATGCTGGACAGCTGCAGCAGTCAGCAGCCGGCCCCTCCCGGGACGTGCGTCGTCTAGGCCGACCCCCAAGGGCATCTGCCGACACGCCTCGGGGCCCTCATGAGCCTTCCCCCAGCCTTGTCCCAGCCACAGGGCCCAGGTTGAGGCGGAGCAGCAGGTCGGGCAGGGGCCGGGGAAGGCTGTCTAAGGACTCGCCCTCTCGGCACACCCACTAGAGTGTGGTGAGAGCGGTTTTTTATATACGGGGGGTCTTGTGTTTTGGGGGGGATTATTTTGGGAAGGCCGAAGATCAAGGCCTTGATTGTTTTTATGGGGGTGTTTGTGTTGTGGAGGGGGGCCCTTATTTTTGTAAGGCCGATGTTGAAGGCCATTTGGATGGCCAAGTTTTGTAAGTCCTCCCCAGGTTTTGGGAGCAACAGATGTTTTTGACTGTTTTTTGGGGCTCTTGTCTGTTTTTCTGTTTCATGTGGGAAGGGCCCTGATTTTGTGAAATAAAGCGTTTTATTTATTCAGCATGTCCAGGTGTCATGTTTCAAGTGGTTGTTGCGTTAACCGGCTGAGGGCTTGCGGAGCGGCTGCCTTCAGGTGCGTACATTTCCACAGCCCATTCCCTAACAGGGGGCCTAGAAGTGTCGAGCAATAAGCCCCCGGCAGACGGCCCTTGGACCTTGTGGCTCCCTCCTGGGCTGGTACTCCTCCTCCTCCTCCTCCTCCTCCTCATGGTCCTCCTGCTCGTCCTCCTGAGGTGGTGGTGCAATGTCAGGTGGCAGTGCCTGAGTCCTGCGGATAGCCAGGTTGTGCAGCATGCAGCACACGACGACGAACTGGGAGACTCTATCCGGCGAGTACTGTAGAGAGCCGCTGGAACGATCCAGGCAGCGGAACCGTTGCTTGAGGACACCTATCGTTTGCTCTATGATGTTCCTTGTGGCTTGATGGCTTTCGTTGTATGCCTCCTCCGCTGGGGTCCTGGGCGCGCGGAGCGGGGTCATGAGCCATGTACACAAAGGGTAGCCCTTGTCCCCAATAAGCCATCCCCTTGGTGGAGGCTGTGCCTCGAACATGTCAGCCACAGTAGTCTGGCGCAGGATGAATGCATCGTGGCTGCTTCCTGGGAAGCGGGCATTGACAGCTTGGATGCGCTGCCTGTGGTCACACACCAGCTGTACATTGAGGGAATGGTAGCCCTTCCGGTTGCGGTAATCCTCGGCATTGTGGATAGGTGCCCGCATAGCCACATGCGTGCAAGTCAATGGCGCCCTGCACCATGGGGAAGCCCGCGAACCTGCCAAATCCGACTGCACGCTGCTCCTGCCTCTGTCGGGTCATGGGGAAGGAGATGAATTGGTGTCTCCTCGCGAAAAGTGCATCGGTGACCTGCCGGATGCAGCGATGCGCGGCAAACTGGGAGATGTTCGCTATGTCCCCAGCAGCGGCTTGGAAGGAGCCGCTTGCATAAAAGCTCAGAGCCACCGTGACCTTCACTTCCACCGAGAGAGACGTCCTGCACATCAGCTGTGGACGCAGATCTCTGTGAAGCAGCTGGCAGATCTCTGCAACCACCTCCCTTCTGAAGCGCAGCCTCTTAACACAATGCGCGGCAGTCATGGTGAGATAGGACACCTGCTGCCGGTATTGCCTGAGTGTGTAAGGCCTACGTTGCCGACGCCTGATGGCCCCTCTGCGTCTAGGCATGGCTGGCCCTCTCTCACAGCGTCTGTGAGCCCTTCGCACATAATGCTGCAACTCAGGGTTGCACCCCCATACAGCCCCCATAATGAAGTTGAAAACAGTGAAATCACAATGAGTCAAATGTCAAAGCACTGGCCAGAAGCCAAAAATACCTCTCCTATGTTGTCCCAAATCAGTAAGCTCTGTCCCTTGGTCTCTGTCAAGAAATCCAAAGCAGTAAAGTCATTGCAGCAAAATGGCTGGGCTTTATAGGTCAGTGTAAGTGCCCTTTAATTAGCGCTCCCCGAGGCCCACAGGGCCTCTGTTGCGTTCCACTTCACAGTTCTTAGCAGCGCCACGCCCACATTGGGCGGGCGCCACTGAATTTCCGGTTTGGGGCGCACAAACAGCGTTGCGCGACGATATGACGTCATAAGCTGCGCGCGCACCTGAGCGGGCGCAAACACTTTGCGCCGGCGCTAAATGTCAACTGAATTTGGGCGTCGGCGCGGATCGCGCTGCGCCCGGGCGCAAAGTGCCTAGCGCTGGAAGTAGACCCCTCTTATGGCGTTAACGGCTGGCGCTATCCACTGAATTTCTAGGCCATAATCTTTTCCTTCAAAGTTTGGAATTAAATTAGACTTAATAAAATTATCGGCAAAAATGTTCTGTCCCCTCACCTGTCAGACTCACTGTCGATATGTTCTGTCCCACCTGTCAGACTCACTGTCGATATGTTCTGTCCCACCTGTCAGACTCACTGTCGATATGTTCTGTCCCCTCACCTGTCAGACTCACTGTCGATATGTTCTGTCCCCTCACCTGTCAGACTCACTGTCGATATGTTCTGTCCCCTCACCTGTCAGACTCACTGTCGATATGTTCTGTCCCCTCACCTGTCAGACTCACTGTCGATATGTTCTGTCCCCTCACCTGTCAGACTCACTGTCGATATGTTCTGTTCCCTCACCTGTCAGACTCACTGTCGATATGGATTTCTCTACCGGTTCAAGAGCTTGATGATGGGGGTGTCTTCTCATCAACTTCGTGCCGCCACTCGTTCTCCTTTCTTTGGCTTTGAATTCACGTCCACAATGCTTTTTCTTTTCTTCATGAAATTAAACTCCCATTTTTTTTCTTTGTGTTCTCTTCAGCAGTTATGGAAGCTAAACCTACCTCTTTACCTAAGGCCGGGAGTTTCCTTGAAGCTGCTTGTAATGGGGCTTCCACCGCACTTCTGGTGAAAATATGGTGGCGGAACAGGCAGCAGCTCCAAGGAAATTCCCGGCCCAGGTCTTGTAATTCTTGTCATCGTGTCATCACTTTGTTACTACAGAACCATGGAACAATATAAGTTTACAGCACAAACGGAGGCCACTCGGCCCATCATGTCTTTGTTAGAGAAATCCAGCACTAATCCCACTGACCCACTCTCTCACCATAGCCGTGCATCTTCCTCTGTTTCAAATATTTATCTAATTTTCTCTTAATAGATGTGATGGTCTCTGCCTCAACCAGTTCCTATGGTAAAACATTCTGTTCTCCAACAGCCGTCTGCATAAAAACAATCTCCTAACCTCTCCCTTCATTCTTAGTAATAATGTGAAATTGGTGATCCTTTGTAGCTGACTCCCCAATCAGAGGAAACTGTCTTTTCCAATTTACTCATTAAAACTATTCATAATTTTAAAATCCTCTATTAAATCTCCTCTCATCTTTCTTTGCTCCAGTGGAAACAATCCCAGTTTCTCATAACTGTAGTTTTGCATAATTGACATCATCCTGGTGAATCTATACTTTATACTCTCGATAGCTTTAATGTCCTTTCTATAATGGGATGTCTCAAACTGCACACAGTACTCTAACTGTGGCCTAACTGATGTTTTCTACAAATTTACCATTATTTCATTACTTGTGTATCCTGTATCCCTATTTAAGAAACCCAAAATGCTGAGTTCTTTGTGGCTTTATCTACATGTGTCACACTTTCAGGGAATTATAGATTAGAACTCCTATATTACTGTGTTCATTGACACACTTCTGCATCTTTCTATTGAGTGTGTACTCTCATTCCTGGTTCTTCAGCAGTGGCTCAGTGGTGACACAAAATCTAAGCTGACACTCCAGTGCAACACTGAGGGAGCGCTGCACTGTCAGTGGTACCATACATCTTTCAGATGAGACATTAAACTGTCTGCCCTCTCAGGTGGATGTAAAAGATCCCATGGCACTATTTCAAAGAAGAACAGCGGAGTTTTCCCCATGTCCTGGCCAATATTTATCCCTCAAACAACATTACTAAAAAACAGATTATCTGGTCAAATTGCTGTGCGCAAATTGGCTGCCGCGTTTCCTACATTACAACAGTATCCACACTTCAAAAGCACTTCATTGACTGTAAAGAGCTTTGGGATGTCCTGAGGTCATAAAAGGTGCTATATAAATGCAAGTTCTTTCTTGCCTTTCAAAGTATATTACCTCACACTTGTCCACATGACATTGCATCTACCACCTGTCTGCCCATTCCATTAACCTGTTCATCTTCCTGAAGTCTTTTACAGTCCTCCTCACTGTTTGCCAAACCTCTTACCATTGTGTCATCAGCAAATTGTACTCCCTATGCCCAAGTACAAATCATTTGTATAGACCAGAAAAATAAACCCAGCCATGACTTCTGAGCCCTAATATTTTCAGGGAGACGGGGAGGAAGCAGGGGGCAGGAGTTCTGGATGGAAATAATAATAATAATTCAACTTTATTGTCATTGTACAATGCACAACGAAATGTGATCTTGCAAGCTCCCATGAGTCCAGTACAAATAACATTTAACGTAAATAGCACCGTCCTGGGAGAAGCAAAGCCGCTGCGTCTGTGCTGAGAGTACAGGTTTTCTGGACATCCTGCTGAAATTAACAGCAGCATGTATTTTAAATCTTTTCACCAGGTTCCGTCTGACAGCCAGGCTGCCTGTCGGGCGAGAAAGCCTGTGGCACAAGGCCACAGTCAAGGAGCAGAGAACAGGGGAGAGATTGCAGGGAGGGGGGCTCATGGTTGGGTGAGAGATCATGGGGAGGGGCTCGTAGTTAGGGGAGAGATCATGGGGAGGGGGCTCGTAGTTAGGGGAGACATCACGAGGAAATAGCCTCATGGTTGGGGGTGAGATCGTGGGGAGGGGGCTCGTAGTTAGGGGAGAGATCACGGGGAAGTAGCCTCATGGTTAGGGGTGAGATCATGGGGAGGGGGCTCGTAGTTAGGGGAGAGATTGCTTTGGCAATATAAGATGTACCTTGTCATGCCAATAAAGCGATTTGAATTGAATTGAATTGATTGTGGGGAGGGGGGCTCGTGGGGGGAGAGATCGTGGGGTGGAGGCTCATGGTTAGGGGAGAGATCGTGGGGAGGGGGGCTCGTGGTTAGGGGAGAGATCGTGGGGAGGGGGGCTCGTGGTTGGGGGAGAGATCGTGGGGAGGGGGGCTCGTGGTTGGGGGGAGAGATCGTGGGGTGGGGGCTCGTGGTTAGGGGAGAGATCGTGGGGAAGGGGGGCTCGTGGTTAGGGGAGAGATCGTGGGGAAGGGGGGCTCGTGGTTAGGGGAGAGATCGTGGGGAAGGGGGGCTCGTGGTTAGGGGAGAGATCGTGGGGAAGGGGGGCTCGTGGTTAGGGGAGAGATCGTGGGAAGGGGGGCTCGTGGTTAGGGGAGAGATCGTGGCGTGGGGGGCTCGTGGTTGGGGGAGAGACCATGGGGTGGGGGCTCGTGGTTAGGGGAGAGATCGTGGGGAAGGGGGGCTCGTGGTTAGGGGAGAGATCGTGGGGAGGGGGGCTCGTGGTTAGGGGAGAGATCGTGGGGAAGGGGGGCTCGTGGTTAGGGAGAGATCGTGGGGAAGGGGGGCTCGTGGTTAGGGGAGAGATCGTGGGGAGGGGGGCTTGTGGTTGGGGGAGAGATCGTGGAGAGGGGGGCTCGTGGTTAGGGGAGAGATCGTGGGGAGGGGGGCTCGTGGTTGGGGGAGAGATCGTGGGGAGGGGGGCTCGTGGTTGGGTGGAGAGATCGTGGAGAGGGGGGCTCGTGGTTGGGGGAGAGATCGTGGGGAGGGGGGCTCGTGGTTAGGGGAGAGATCGTGGGGAGGGGGGCTCGTGGTTAGGGGAGAGATCGTGGGGAGGGGGGCTCGTGGGGGAGAGATCGTGGGGAGGGGGGCTCGTGGTTAGGGGAGAGATCGTGGGGAGGGGGCTCGTGGTTAGGGGAGAGATCGTGGGAGGGGGGCTCGTGGTTGGGGGAGAGATCGTGGGGAGGGGGCTCATGGTTAGGGGAGAGATCGTGGGGAGGGGGCTCGTGGTTGGGGGAGAGATCGTGGGGAGGGGGGCTCGTGGTTAGGGGAGAGATCGTGGGGAGGGGGGCTCGTGGTTGGGGGAGAGATCGCGGGAGGGGGCTCATGGTTAGGGGAGAGATCGTGGGGAGGGGGCTCGTGGTTGGGGGAGAGATCGTGGGGAGGGGGGCTCGTGGTTAGGGGAGAGATCGTGGGGAGGGGGGCTCGTGGTTGGGGGAGAGATCGTGGGGAGGGGGGCTCGTGGTTAGGGGAGAGATCGTGGGGAGGGGGGCTCGTGGTTAGGGGAGAGATCGTGGGGAGGGGGGCTCGTGGGTTAGGGGAGAGATCGTGGGGAGGGGGGCTCGTGGTTAGGGGAGAGATCGTGGGGAGGGGGCTCGTGGTTAGGGGAGAGATCGTGGGGTGGGGGCTCGTGGTTGGGAGAGATCGTGGGGAGGGGGCTCGTGGTTGGGGAGAGATCGTGGGGAGGGGGGGCTCGTAGTTAGGGGAGAGATCGTGGGGAGGGGGCTCGTGGTTGGGGGAGAGATCGTGGGGAGGGGATCTCGTGGTTGGGGGGGAAGAGATCGTGCGGAGGGGGCCTCATGGTTGGGGGAAGAGATCGTGGGGAGGGGGCCTCGTGGTTGGGGGGGGGAGATCGCGGGGAGGGGTTCGGAGATCGCGGGGGGGTCGGGGGAAGATCGGGGGGTTCAGAGATCGCGGGGGGGTCGGGGGAGTTCGGGGGTTCAGAGATCGCGGGGGAGATCGCGGGGGGGTCGGGGGAGATCGAGGGGGGGTGGGGGGAAGATCGCGGGGGGGTTGGGGGGAGATCGCGGGGGGGGGGTTGGGGGAGATCGCGGGGGGGGTTGGGGGAGATCGCAGGGGGGGTTGGGGGAGATCGCGGGGGGGTTGGGGGGAGATCACAGTGGGGTTTGGGGAGATCGCGGGGGGTTGGGGAGATCGCGGGGGGGGTTGGGCAGATCGCGGGGGGGGTTGGGGAGATCGCGGGGGGGTTGGGGGTGATCACGGGAGGGGTTGGGGAGATCGCGGGGGGATTTGGGGAGATCGCAGGGGGGTTGGGGGATGTAATGTATGTACCTTTATAAGGGGGGTAACTACTTTTTACAGCTCATGTATACTGTAGTACCGGCAGTGACCACACCTGTATATAGCCCAGAGTAGTAATCTGTACAGATCAGTTGCAGTCAGAGCCACGTTGAGTAAACACTTATTTTACCGTTCTCCGCAGTCTGTTTCTTCTTATACACGGACGTAACATTGGCGACGAGGCAGGTTCGAACCTACCTGCAACTCTGCATCACCTCCCGGGGATTCGTTCCTGGAGATCAGTGGATTGGAGGTCAAGGCCAGAGACTCGGGCGTCGACCACAGGCAACCGCCCAGTCATCCAGCAGAGACTCGAGAATTGTGGGGGAGGCTGTCGAGAGCCAGGCTTGGCTTTCCAGTCGAGGTGGTCCAGCGAAACGGGCTGGCAACAGGTAGTGCGCAGACCCTTCCCGGACAGCGGCGGGCTACAGCCGACCGAGCGGCACAGCAAAGGGCCGAGCAGCGTCGACGGGAGAGAGGGCAGAGTGCACAGGGTGCAGCCGGTGTTCAGGGGCCGAGCAGCATTGGAGAGAGGGAGAGAGACGCGCAGAAACCCGCCAGGCGCCGCCATTGCCACGAGAACCGCCGGGAGCGGCGTTGGCAGCAGCGGGGGAGGAAGGAAAGCGCGGGAGACGCCATTTTAAGCCATTGGGAGACGCCATTTTAAACCACACCCAAAATGCCGAAGAGTGGCAGTATCACCGCATTTGACAATGAAGTCGAAGATTGGACTACATATGTTGAACGAATAGAGGTGTACTGCAAGGCAAATGAGGTGTCAGATGACAAGAAAGCGTCGGTATTGTTAAATTTAATGGGTGCAAAGACGTATGGTTTATTACGAAATCTAGTAACCCCAACGAAGCCAATGGAAAAGAGTTTTGAAGACATAGTAACGATACTAAAGGAACATTTAAACCCCACACCGCTGCTGATAGCAGAAAGATTCAAGTTTCACAAACGGAACCAGCATAAGGATGAAAGCAATGCTGATTATTTAACAGAACTGCGCAAACTATCGAAACACTGCCAGCTTGGAGCGGGACTGGCAGATACCTTAAGGGACAAGTTTGTGTGTGGGCTTCAAAGTGAAGGAACCCAGAAACGGCTTTTATCTGAAAAGGACCTTACGCTGGAAAAGGCTTTCAGCATTGCGGTATCATATGAAGCAGCAGCACGGGGCGCTGCAGAGATACAACAGAGACCGCAAGAATATGGCACAAACGAAATGTCATATGGAACAGAGAAGTGCTATCGCTGCGGCAGAACAACACACGACCAGAATGATTGCTGGTTCAAAGACAAAGTGTGCAGACAGTGTGGAAAAGTAGGACACAAACTGTGGTCCATTGTCGGAGCAAATCTGTTCTGGCAAGCCATTCCTGGCAAAAATGGTCCGTAGGACTGCAATAGTTTTCTCCGTGGTGGTGGAGGACATTTTGATGACCTCAGGCCATTTCGAGTGCGCATCCACGGCTATTAAAAACATTGAGTCCATGAATGGACCAGCAAAATCAATATGCACCCGTTGCCATGGAGATGAGGGCCACTCCCATGGGTGTAGAGGGGCCTGTGGTGGTGCATTTTGGACTTTCTGGCATCCTGAGCAGCTCTTGGTCAGGTCCTCGATTTGTTTATCGATTCCCGGCCACCACACATAAGCCCTGGCTAGGCTTTTCATTTTTACCCCTCCCAGATGACCCTCATGAAGCTCATTGAGCACTCTATCCCTTAACTTGGGTGGAATTACCACTCGGGATCCACACATCAAGGTCCCCCGGCACACTGACAGTTGTTCTCTCCTTGTCGAGAATGCTGGCAAAAGTGAGTCGCCATGTGCTGGCCATCCCTTCACCGTTAGGGAGGCCCTCAGCCTAGTGTGGGGAGTGAAAAAGTTCAATCACTATCTGCACGGGCAGAAATTCACCTTGCTGACTGATCACCAGCCTCTTGTCTCCATTTTTAATCCGAAGAAGGGCGTTCCGGTGATGACTGCGCAACGACTACAAAGATGGTCACTTTTTCTAGGGGCTCACCACTATGAGATTGAATATAAGGGCACGAAACAGCATGGAAATGCTGATGGGCTATCACGCCTGCCACTGCCTACTGCGGAGGAAGCACCAGCAGTGGATCCTGTCAAAATATTCCATTCGACTACAGTTGAATACCTACCGGTAACTAACGCTTGTATCGAAAAGGAAACCCAAAATGACCCGACACTGTCTCGGGTATATGATTTGACGGTGAAGGGATGGCCAGCACATGGCGACTCACTGTTGCCAGCATTCTCGACAAGGGTGGGGGGGTCGGGGGAGATCGCGGGGGGGTCGGGGGAGATCGCGGGGGGGGGGATGGTTGGGGGAGATCGCATGGGGGGATGGTTGGGGGAGATCGCGGGGGGGTATGGGGAGATCGCGGGGGGGTCGGGGGAGATCGTGGGGGGGTTGGGGGAGATCGAGGGGGGGTTGGGGGAGATCGCGGGGGGGATGGTTGGGGGAGATCGCGGGGGGGTGTATGGGGAGATTGCGGGGGGGGGTCGGGGGAGATCGCGGGGGGGGATTGGGGGAGATCGAGGGGGGGTTTGGGGAGATCGCGGGGGGGTGGATGGTTGGGGGAGATCGCGAGGGGGGATGGTTGGGGGAGATCGCGGGGGGGTGTATGGGGAGATCGCGGGGGGGGTCGGGGGAGATCGCGGGGGGGTTGGGGGAGATCGAGGGGGGGTTGGGGGAGATCGCGGGGGGGGTTGGGGGAGATCGAGGGGGGGTTGGGGGAGATCGCGGGGGGGTCGGGGGAGATTGCGGGGGGGTCGGGGGAGATCGCGGGGGGGGATGGTTGGGGGAGATCGCGAGGGGGGATGGTTGGGGGAGATCGCGGGGGGGTGTATGGGGAGATCGCGGGGGGGTCGGGGGAGATCGCGGGGGGGTTGGGGGAGATCGAGGGGGGGTTGGGGGAGATCGCGGGGGGGTCGGGGGAGATCACGGGGGGGGTCGGGGGAGATCGCGGGGGGGTCGGGGGAGATCGAGGGGGGGTTGGGGGAGATCGCGGGGGGGTTGGGGGAGATCGCGGGGGGGTCGGGGGAGATCGAGGGGGGGTTGGGGGAGATCGCGGGGGGGTGGTCGGGGGAGATCGGGGGGGGGTCGGGGGAGATCATGGGGGGGTCGGGGAGATCGGGGGGGTCGGGGGAAATCGAGGGGGGGTCGGGGGAAATCGAGGGGGGGGTCGGGGGAGATCGCGGGGGGGGTCGGGGGAGATCGCGGGGGGGTCGGGGGAGATCGCGGGGGGGTGGTTGGGGAGATCGCGGGGGGTGGGCGGGTCGGGGGAGATCAGTTCAGGGAGGAGATCAGAGGAGGTCGGGGGAAGATGGCGGGGTTGGGGATCATGGAGGTGTGTGTAAAGTCTGTGGGTTGTTTAGTTAATTAATACACAGACTACCAGAGTAACTTAAAACAGGACTTTACTATTCGAAGGCCAGGGCGAATCTGCCCAATAAATCCTGACACAACACTTATATACTGGTGTGGTCACCGTCGGTATTACAGTATAAAGAAGCCAAACAAAGTAGTGCCACCCTAAAATAGTTCTCTTAAAGGTGAACGGTTACATACAATAGTTCTCTTAAAGGTAGACGGGTACATACACTACAATCCTCCCTTTTTAGCTTACAACATACTTATTCCCCATTAAACATAACATATAATCAACTTCATGTAAAACAATTCACAGATATAGTCTCTGCGGGAAACAGTTCACAGATTCAGTCTCTGCGGGAACAGTTCACAGATTCAGTCTCTGGTCTTGACTCGGTCCGAACAACATCTCTGTGGTGTAGCCGGTTCACATTTCTAGCGTGACTCATCCAATAGTCTTTCCCTTGGCTTAACAGCTTGAACTTCCGTCCTGCTGAACCAGCAGTGCTGACTTTTACAAACAGCTGGACTGCCTTGGTAATTTTTCCTACTTTCCAACTGATTTGGCCCCCTTCGTAGGGCCCACGTGCATGATCTGATAGAAGTGATAATGATTTAGATGGTTATCGTCTTCTGCTTCGTCTTTTTCTTTTCTGCTTCTTGGAGACTCTCGGGGCTCCCTTATCCGCTGCCAGCTGTAGCGCCACCATCTCCCTATGTTCCTTAGACTTTAAGTGTTTCATCCTGATTTCTGCACTTTGGGAGTTTTCATCACAAGCTGGGCAGACCAAGTCATCGTAATATTCCGTGTCACTCAACAGGTCATGGTAATATTCGGTGTCGTCCTGAGCTAGTCTAGCGAGAGGGCCTGCTACTTCTTCCTTACCCAACTGGACGTTAGCCGACTGTTGTTCCCTCCCTAGACATCTTTCCTGAAGAGACTTCTTCATGCGTTCATATTCATCCCGCTCTTCCTGGGTTTCCTGCCAATCCTTCACTAATGACCTCATTTGTGATTCCAATACTTCCCCTTCCGTCGGGGATTGATTGATCGGGCTATTCAATCCTTCTACTGGAGCAGCTGTTTCAACATTCTGTAGTTCACATTGACGTGATTCAGCGTACTTTCGGCAGCCCCGTAAAATCTGTGTTGCAACCTCAACTATTCCCCAAACTTTTGAGAGCTCCGAACCCCTTCCCTTTGAAGATTGAAGCTCGTGTTCAAATGGTTCCCATTGCAGAGTCTTGTCTCTCAGCATATGAAGGAGTTGGCTGACCGTTAACTCTTCCACGGGGACCCTGTGGATCAGAGTCTTCTCCATTTCATCCACCTTTTCCTCCAATGCTTTCACCTTTTTTTCCTCTTGTACTTTGGCTTTAAGCGCTCGGAGAAGTTGCGCCTTGATGCTCTCTAGCTCATGTTCAGGGGCCATTCTTACAGTCTCTGTGTTTCTTACAGTTGCCTTTTCTTTCACTGAAAGAATTCCCAGTTGAATCTGTTCTTCAAGTTGTTGAACCTCGGTCATTGCCGCCTCATATTTGTCTTGGGTTTCCTTCAATATATGAGTTCTTGGACATCTTGACTTTCATGTTCTGCCATGTCTTTCACCTCTAATTTCTCATCTATGGATGGAACTTCTACCGATCAGTCTGTCTTGGCCTTGAGCTCATCAAGAATTTCCTGCAGCCTTTGGACTTCTTGCTCATGTTCAACCTTTAGTTGCTCATATGCTTCCACTGAAACTAGCTTTTCGGAGGTTGCCGAGTTAACCCCCTCCAGGATTGTAGCCTGGGCCTGTTCATGCTGTTCCTTCAACTTCTCAAACTCTGCTTGTAAGGAGTCGTAGAGAAGAACTGGAATAAAATCCTGGCTTCCTGAAGATTCCTCTTCATTTGCTTCTTTCTGCAAATATTCTAACTCCTGAACATCATAAGGGAGATGTGATCGGTGATTGGTCACGATGGCTCTATGGTCGCTCTCTGCTTGAGCTAGCTGCTTCTGTTGTCTTTCCAGATTCTCCCATTCGGTGTCATAGAACTTTTTCATTGTTTTCATCTCTTGTACGAGACGGTAACTCAATTGTTCTAATTGTTGTCGTAATTTGAAATAAAGTTGAGTCCGAGCTCGGTGTTCTTCCGTCATGGATATGTCCTTAAACTGAACAGACTCAGAATTCTCTGTCAAACTATGTTGTCGTTGTTCGGTGGAGATCTGTTCTGAAACTTTGTTCTTCTCTGAAGCATAAGCCTTTCTGCATGCCTTCGTTTTTCCAACCTTAGTCGGCAAGTCCATTTTAGCCTTGTCTTTCACATTTGGGTTGGTCTTATCGTCATCCGATTCAGAATCTGAGCTGATTGTCTGCACCGAGTCCTCACTCGTTATGGCTTTTAGATAGTGCCATTCCATGTCTATTTTCTTGATCCACTCCCGTCCTAGAAGTGGTGGTCCTCCCTCAGGTACTCCGTATAAGTTCATTCTTGGGTGTTCTTTACCCCTATCTCTCACCTTGACTCTTATCTTTCCCATGGGGTATACTTTATGCCCCGTGTATGTCTGCAATACGAACTTGGTATCTCTTAAGGGTATATGTGAGAATAGCTGGTGGTAATCCCTTCGATTTATGACTGATAGAGCTGATCCAGTGTCCAACTCCATTTTCACTTGGACTCCAGCTATTTTTAGCATGACCCAGATAGTTTGTAGGTCAGCTTCCTTACTCACATTGTGAATTCTCAGACTACCCAGCTCCTGGCCGTTTGGGTCTGAGTCCGAATTCTGTTCGTCTGAACTCTTCTCAGCCACCTTGTGTACCTTGTTGTACTTTTCCTGTGATGGCTTCCTTTGGTTGTTGGTCCTTTGGTTGTTGGTCTTCTTCCCTGACCGGCATACCTTAGCTATGTGACCCAGTTTGCCACATTTCCTACATTCCTGGTTCTTAAACCAGCATTGGTTCTGGTCGGTTCTGGTCGTGTGTTGTCTTCCCACAACGATAGCATTTTGTTGTTGTCGAGGTAATTTGATCCACACTGAGTGCCGCTGTCTTTAGCTACATTTCCGCAGTTCCCTTCGCTGCGGCTTCGTGCGATGCTGCAATAAGGACAGCCCTGTCAAGTGTAAGGTCGTTCTCTTCGAGTAGTCGCTTTTGCGTTCCTTCCTTTGCCAATCCGCACACAAACTTGTCTCGCAATGCCTCTGTCAGATTCCCTCCAAACTGGCAGTATTTCGCTAGTCTACGCAGTTCGACCAAGTATTCTGCGTTGCTTTCGTCTTTCCGTTGCGTTCTCGCATAGAATTTGAATCGTTCCGCCAACATCAACGGTGTGGGGTTCAAGTGATCCTTCAGAACAGCCACAATATCATCGAAAGTCTGATCCGCCGGTTTAGCCGGTGCTAGTAGATGCTTCAAGAGCCCGTATGTCTTCGCGCCCATCGAGTTTAGCAAGGTTATAGCTTTGTCATCTTCTTCTATTTTATTGGCCTCACAATAGATCTCAATGCGTTCCACATACGTGGCCCAGTCTTCTACCTCGGAATTAAAATCATTGATGTTACCACGCTTAGGCATCTTCCTCTCTTCCTGATAAACACCACGAATTATTTCTTTAAAAAAATTTTTTTTTTTCCAAGATGGCGGTTCCCGCGAAAATGGCGGTTTCCCGCGCTTATCTTCTCTCCCTGCCCACTTCAATGGCGGTTTCCCGCTTCTGTCTTCTTCCCCGCCTAATGGCGGCTTCCCGCGTTTCTTCCCTGGCGGGAGGGGTACACTTTCCCCACGGGCGACGGCCGCTGGCTTTCAGGTTCACAGCCTGCACATCGGCTTCAGTGCTTTCCCTTTTCTCGGCAGGGCAACCGGCGCTGGGTACACCCCATTGACGGAGAACAGTTTCAGCCGCTGGACTGGCTCTCGCTCAGTCTCCCTTGCTCGGGCTCTGTCTCTCTCCCGCTCGCTCGGCTCTACCGGCGCTGGGTACACCCCGTTGACGGAGAACAGTTTCAGCCGCTGGACTGGCTCTCGCTCAGTCTCCTTTGGTCGGCTCTGCCTCTCCCGCTCGCTCGGCTCCCAATCGCGCCTCCCAGCCCTCTCGCAGTCCGGTGCTTCCCTCCCCGGCTGCAGCTGAGTTTATCCCTTCCCGCGCCTACGTTCCCGGTCGCAGCGCTTCGTGGCTTCGGTCGCTGCCCGGCCTTTTTCGCCGGTCGCGGTCTAGCTGTCTCACGACGCCGTTGCGTCCCCCAGCCTGTCTGTACCGCGGCTTCCTTGCTCCACGCTGCCCCAGTCTCAGCGCCTCTGGACCCGACTTCTGTCCGGCTCCTTTCCCCCTCGACCGTGGTCGAGTGCACCGCCCTTATCCTCCGGTTATTCTTTTTACTTTCCCTTACTCACAGTCACCGTGGTCGCCTTGCTTCTCGTGCTGATCGGCTCACTCCTCACCGTGGCAGAAGGGACAGTCAGTGCCTGTTGCTGATGGAAGTCTTTGTCTCTGAATTCTTCCTCCTTTCCAGCTCTGCAGACTCGAGTTTTCTCCCAGCAGAATGACGAGGGCGGTTGCCTCTTCTCGACGCTCGTTAACTGCTTCGGAAGTATTGTTGCTGTAGGGTACGATCGGATTCGTCGCCACTGTAAAGTCTGTGGGTTGTTTAGTTAATTAATACACAGGCTACCAGAGTAACTTAAAACAGGACTTTACTATTCGAAGGCCAGGTCGAATCTGCCCAATAAATCCTGACACAACACTTATATACTGGTGTGGTCACCGTCGGTATTACAGTATACAGAAGCCAAACAAAGTAGTGCCACACCTAAAATAGTTCTCTTAAAGGTGAACGGTTACATACAATAGTTCTCTTAAAGGTAGACGGGTACATACACTACAGTGTGTGTGCGGTCACCCGATTGCGGGGAGGGAAGCTGGTTCCTGTTGGGCTGGGGTGAAACACTCTTGCTGCCCGTGGCCCACAAGTAGTGCTTACGGATTCGGCCCTTCTCGCTTCATTTTACCTGCTGGCTTTCTCGAGGCCTGGGAAACCCAGCTGAAATGGGTAAAAAATAAAAATGCCGTTAAAATGGAGGCGCGCTGCCTCCTTAAAAGCTTGAACTGAGCGACCGGACTGCTGAGAGCGGATTGGTCCTCCACCCCCATCAATGTTCTCCAGGGGTCCCCCGCAGCCGCTGAGCCGGCTTTTAAATTGAAGAAACTGCGCATGTGTGAACTTTTGAAGGGGCCGCGCAGCCCAAAAAAAATGACAGGGAACATTGCCCCTGACCCGTCTCCGTTAAATCCAGAAGTGGGTGGGTTGGAGGCGGGTTGAGGTGGAGTTCGAATTTTTTTAATTTTAACTTCTCAGCCAACCCAAACCTAGCCGTTCTTGGGGGTTAAATTACCCCCTCGGTGTACGCCTCTTTGAACCTGTCTCCAAAGCGAGCAACACTCATTTACCTTAAATCTTGGTTATCGGTCCAACACCAACTTTCCATCCATGCTGCTACAGTTCCTGATATTTTTGAACACGCCTCTTGTGAGACCCCTTATTGAACACACTGAGAATCAATATACACTGCACATACTATTTTTCATTATCTATCCAAACGGCCACTTCTTCAAAAAGCTCTATTAAAGTTATCAAATATGTGCACACAGAGTTGGGGGGTTCTGCTAAAGAGAGTAGCGACGGGAATTTGGTGAAAGTGGGAATTCAGTTCAGAGGGAGAAAGAGGTGCTAAGTACTTTAAACCAAGAGACAACAGTAAATATATAAATAAGGGAATAAAATTAATTAAGTAGCGGATACCAACATTAAAGGGATCTGAATCTGGTATACATAAATAATTGAATAAGAAATAGGAGTAAGGGGGATACTAAACTAAAAACATTTATATAACCTAAGTAGATAGACTTTAAAGCAAAATGATGGGGCAGCTGAGATCCGTTGCTTGCAATTCCTGTGCCATGTGGGAACTTCAAGATGCTTCACGTGTCCTGAATAACCATGTGTACAGGAAGTGCCTCCAGTTGCTCAAACGCAAGCTTAGGGTTTCTAAGCTTGAGGAGCAGTTGGAGTCACTGTAGGGCATACGGGAGGCTGAGAATTTCCTGGAGCACACATCCAAGGGAGTGGTCACATATGCAGCTACAGAGAGTTCAGGAGCATAGTAAGTTGGGTAGGAGGAGGCAGGTAGTGTAGGAATCCTCTGGGAGTGTGGCACTCTCAAACTGGTTTTCAGCAGTGAGGGTGACGACACCTTGGGGGAGTGCAGTCTAAAGCACATCCACAGCACCATGGGGCAAATAATCGCACAGGGCAGCACAGCGTAGAAGTGCAGTGGTTATAGGGGATTCAATAGGGAGATAGACAGGCATTTCTGCAACTGCCAATGTGAGTCCCACATGGTGTGTTGCCTCCTTGGTGCCAGGGTAAAGGACATCACTGAGAAGGTGCAGAACATTTTCAGGGGAGAAGAGGAACAATCAGCAGTCATGGTCCATGTGGGAACCAATGACATAGGAAGGAAAAAGGTTGAAGTCCTACAGTCAGAGTTTCAGGAGCTTGGGAGGAAATTGAAGAGCATGACCTCAAAGGTAGTAATCTCAGGATTACTTCTAGTGCCACACACTAGTGAGTATAAGAATAGTATGAGAAGACAGGTTAATGCGTGTACTGGAGAAATGGTGCAGGAGGGAGGATTTCAGATTCCTGGGGCATTGGGACCAGTTCTGGGGCAAGAAGAACATGTTCAAGGTGGATGGGTGGCGCCTCAACAGAGCTGGGACCAATGTCCTCACGGGAAGGTTAACTAGTGCTGTGGGGGAGAGTTTAAACTAATTTGGCAAGGGGGTGGGTACCAGGATGAAACATTAAAGAGGAAAAACAAGGTGCACAGAGGACTGGGAGTGACAAACAGCACCAGAGTAGAGAATAGTTCAGAAATAGGAGGGATCAGACAGGGGTGAAATGGGAGGCAGTTTAGGATGGGTTTGGAGTGCATGTGCGTAAATGCACGTAGCATGGTAAATAAGGTTGGTAAGCTGCAGGCACATGAGACTATGACATAGTGGCAATAACAGACCTGGCTCAAACAAGGGGAAAATTGGTAACTTAATAGTCCTGGCTACAATGTATTCAGGAAAGATAGGGAAGGAAAAAAAGGATAGGGAGGGGTTGGCAATATTGATCAAAAAAACCATTATAGTACTGGTGAGGGTTGATGTAGTTGAGGGATCAAAGACAAAATCTATTTGGTTCAAATTAAGGAACAAGAGAGGAGCTATTACGCTGCTGGGTGTATACTATAGGCCACCAAATAGTGGGAAGGACATTGAGGAGCAAGATTGCAGGCAAATTACAGAAAGATGCAAGATCTACAGAGTAGTGATAATGGGGAACTTCAATTATCCTAATAAAGTCTGGGATAGTAACAGTGTAAAGAGGAAGAGGAATTCCTGAAATGTGTACAGAGAACTTTCTTGATCAGTTTGTTTCCAGCCCAACGAGGAAGGAAGCAGTGCTGGATCTAGTTCCAGGGAATGATTTGGGGCATCTGGAGCATGTTTCAGTGGGGGAGCATTTGGTGAACAGTGATCAAAATATCATCAGGTTTAGAATAATTATGGAAAAGGACAAGGAACAATCGAGCGTAAAAATACTTAACTGGAGGGGGGCTAACTTCAGTGAGTTGAAAAAGGATCTGGCCCAGGTGTATTGGAATCAGAAATTGTTAGACAAAACAGTAATTGAGCAATGGGGGGGGCCTTCAAAGAGGAAGTGGTTCAGATACGGACTAGGCACACGAGGGGGAAGGGAAGAGCATCCAAAGCTAGAGCTCCTTGGATGACAAAAGATATAGAGATTAAAATGAGACAGAAAAAGGAAGCTTATGACAAATGTAAGGATCATAAGACAGTAGAGAATCAAGCTGAATATAGAAAGTACAGAGGAGATCTATGAAAGGGAATAAGAGGGGCAAAGAGAGAGTCTGAGAATAGATTAATAACTAATATAAAAGGGAACCCCAAAGTCTTTTATAAATACATGAATAGTTAAACAGTAGTCATAGGAAGGGTGGGGCCAATCAGGGACCAAAAAGATATTCTTGTGGAGGCAGAGGGCAGTGCTGAGGTACTAAATGAGCACTTTGCATCTGTCTTCATTGGAGAAAAGAATGCTGCCAATGTAGCAGTAAAGGAGAAGGTAGTAGCAATATTGGATATGATAAAAATAGATAAAAAGAAGGTACTTAAAAAAGGTTGGCAGTAGTCCTCAAAGTAGAAAAGTCTCCCGGTCTGGATGGGATGCATCCTTGGTTACTGAGGGAAGTAAGGATGGAAATTGCAGAAGCTCTGGCCACAATCTTCCACTCCTCCTTGGATATGGGGATGGTGCCAGAGGACTGGAGGATATTAAATGTTACACCCCTGTTTAAAAAAGGGGAAAGGGATAAACCCAACAACTACAGGCCAGTCAGCCTAACGTCGGTGGTGGTGAAACTTTTAGAGACAATAATCCGGGACAAAATTAATTGGCATATGGGCCTAAATGAAAGTCAGCACAAATTTTCTAAAGGTAAATCGTGTTTGACAAACTTAATTGAGTTCTTTGATGAAGTAACGGAGAGGGTTGATGAGGGTAGTGCGGTTGATGTTGTGTTTATAGACTTTCAAAAGGTGTTTGACAAAGTACCACATAATAGACTTGTTAGCAAAATAACATTAGCAAAATGGGATTAAAGGGACAGTGGCAGCATGGATACAAAATTGGTTAAGGAACTGAAAGCAGAGAGTAGTGGTGAATGGTTGTTTTTCAGATTGGAGGGAAATATACAGTGGTGTCCCCCAGGGGTTCAGTATTAGGACCACTGCTCTTTTTGATATATATTAATGACCTGGACTTGGATATACAGGGCATCAATTCAGAATTTGCTGATGAAACGAAATTTAGAAATGTAGTAAACAATGAGGAGGATAGTAACAGATTTCAGGAGGACATAGACACAACTGGTGGAATGGGCAGACACATGACAGATGAAATTTAATGCAGAGAAGTGTGATGTAATATATTTTGGTAGGAAGAATGAGGAGAAGCAATATAAACAAAATGATATAATTTTAACTGGGGTGCAGGAACAGAGAGAACTGGGGGTATACGTACACAAATCTTTGAAGGTGGCAGGACAAGTTGAGAAGGCTGTTAAAAAAGCATATGGAATCCTTGACTTTATTAATTAAGGCATAGAGTACAAAAGCAAGGAAGTTATGCTAACACTGTTTAGGCCTCAGTTGGAGCTTTGTGTTCAATTTTGGGCACCACACTTTAGAAAGGATGTGTAGACCTTAGAGAGGGTGCAGAGGAGATTTAGTAGAATGTTACCAGGAATGAGGGACTTCAGTTCTGTGGAGTGACCGGAGAAGCTGGGCTTGTTCTCCTTAGAGCAGAGAAGGTTAATAGGAGATTTGATAGAGGTGTTCAAAATCATGAAGGGTTTTGATAGTGTAAATAAGGAGAAACTGTTTCCTGTGGCAGGAAGGTCGGTAAAGAGAGGATTCAGATTTAAGGTGATTGGCAAAAGAACCAGAGGCAAAGTGAGGAAACATTTTTTACACAGTGAGTTGTTGTGATCTGGAATGCACTGCCTGAAAGGGCAGTGGAAGCAGATTCAATAGTAACTTTCAAAAGGGAATTGGATAAATACTTGAAGGGAAAACATTAACAGGGCTATGGGGAAAGAGCAGGGGAGTGGGATTAATTGGATAGCTCTACCAAAGAGCCGGTACAGGCATGATGGGCTGAGTGGCTGCTTCTGTGCTGTATCACTCTATGATTCTACAAGTTGCCTTTAACAAATCTATGCTGGTTATCCTTTAACCCATGCCCACTAATTTTATCTCAAATTCTGGATTCCATTACTGTCCAAGTAACTTACATTATAAATGTTGAAATCGTTTTTAGTCCATGAGTGCTACTCAGATCCCACAAAGCTGCCACCATTGTCACATTTATGGGTGTTTAGGTTAGATATTTTCTCGGGTTCAACCTCACCAGTCACTCCCATAAGCGGAGCTTATGGGCTGGAATTTACCTTTCGATGTGGCTTGCCTTCCGGGTTCTGATCCCACCCCCAATGACGTCTGACGCACAGACGCTATTTTGCGTCAATTGGCCTTGTTAAGCCCACCCTGCGGGCTTGCCGGCCAATTAAGAGAAAGCCGGTGTCAGATGACATCAGTTGATGATGCATCATCTGCCAGTTTTCTTAAAGAGGCCACGCACAATTTTTTTTGACAGGTGATTTTTCAGTGTTTGACAGCATTGAGGTGCTGCAAACACTGACAATCACTGTACAATGGTGAGCCCTTGAACCCAGGCTCTCCAGTGACTCCCTCCTTAAGCTAGAACAGATGGCAGCTGCAGGTGAGGTTACAGAAGCAATCTGTCACTGGTGCAGAGGTTCTCCCAATGAGTTGGAACTACACAAACACTTCAAAACTTGTTACCTACAGAAATGTCTAAATACATTAAAAATGATTTCCCCAACATTTTCTTACCTCTGAAACTCACCAGTGTACCATTGGATCCTTCACATCACTTCTGCAGCTGTCATCAATGAAGAAACATTGCAGTAGACCCACACTTCACGCCACACTTACCCTGGCGTGGTGTCCAGACGTCGGGAAGCCCGCAGTAGACCTGTTAAAACTGAAAAAAGCCTCTTAACTGGCTGTTAACAACCTGTTAGCAAGCAGTTAAGTGCCTATAATCCTCTTCCCACCGCTAGGTATTGGGTCCATACGCAAATCGGGGACCCGACACCCATGAAGATTGTTTGGAGGCAGCTTGACAGCGTGTTCGGGACCCGCTGTCAATCTTTGCAATTTTGCCACCAGTCCCACCTCCAAACCCGCCCCCTGAGCGCCGGCAAAATCCCCCCCTATGTCTCTACGATCTAGAGTCTGCCACAACCTTCTCTCTATCTGTGTACATGATAGCAAAACTTAAAGAGAGAATCCGACTGTGTACATCGACTACTAGAATATGTCACCACGTACTTCTCCTCCCTTCGAAAAGCAGACTGAATATACATTCTATCAGAACAAGACTTGGGCTCTGAACCAGGCAGTTTATTTAAATGAAAGAGGTAAATGAACACTATACAATAAAGAACAGTAAATCATATATCTTTTGCCATACATAAAATAATAAATATACCACTCTCTTTTTCTCTCTACATAGACTTTAAAACAGAAGCTCGCTAATTAACCAAATTAAGGATATACTTGCCTTAAAGGGAGTGCAACGAAGTTTCACTAGATTGATTCCTGGGATGAGAGGGTTGTTCTATGAGGAGAGATTGAGTAGAATGGGCCTATATTCTCTGAAATTTAGAAGAATGAGAGGTGATCTCATTGAAACATATAACATTCTTAGAGGGCTTGACAGGGTAGATGCTGAGAGGTTGTTTCCCCTGGCGGGAGAGTCTCAAACTAGGGGTCATAGTCTCAGGATAAGGGGTCGGCCAGTTAGGACTGAGATGAGGAGAAATTTCTTCACTCAGAGGGTTGTGAATCTTTGGAATTCTCTACCCAAGGCTGAGATCGATAGAATTTTGAGTACTATGAAAATCAAGGGTTATGGGGGTAGGGCGGGAAAGTGGAGTTGATGTAGAAGATCAGCTATGATCTTATTGAATGGTGGAGCGGGTTCAAGGGGCCGCACGGCCAACTCCTGCTCTTATTTCTTATGTAACCCTTTGTGTACTGTTTCTAGTAAGTGATTCAAGTCAATCATCTAATGAGGCAAAAGTACATTTCATGATTGCTTAATTGAAATGATTGAATAATTCGATTTTTTTAGCACAAAAATACCCCCGACTTTGACTTATCAGGTGTAATCTGTAGTGAATTCAGCAGCACAGAGTAGCTCATGGTTTTTCCCTGTACCATTGTGGGTCAACATAAACATCTGCTTCTGGCCTTTGTGTTTTTTGTGGTAAGATCCCCACCTCCCTCCGACCCCCGTTGGAGTCTCCTTTCCTCCAGACCACTTGGCTGATGGAGAAGAGATGGCTGTGTCCACGAGCAGATCTGCTGGTATTAATGGGAACCACAACATCAGAGCAGAATGGGAGCTATTCAGCACCAGCCCACCCAGGTAGAACACGTTACCAACTGGGGATGTATGCTGAGAATTTTGCCAGTCGTGTTTTTCCCCATAGTCCAATACCTGATGCTACAAAGTAATTGTCTATTCTGTGTCCTTCGCCTTCTGCACCAAATTCAAGTAAAGATTAAACAGACAATTACATTCCACAAAGATGTGACATTTAACCTGTTGGCGCAGATCTTTTTTATCCAGTACAAATACCCTGGGATTGTCTGTCCTTCCAGCACTCCATCTTCTTTTCCCATTTCATCCTCCTGTTCTTGTTTGCCTCCTCACCATCCCTGCCGATCTGAGTCTATACCAGTTGGTTTTATTTACCAGACTGCAAATGCCCTGCAATAGTCACTGCTAGCCGCACACAGCTGGCCACAACACCAAAGTAAATTCACTGTGGTGTGACAAAGTCATAATCCTATTTAAAAAGCATTTTTTTACGATTCCACTACGCATAGTGCAAAGGAGAAACTTCTTTAGGTATTGTATAATGTACCCCTGTGTTTGAAGTTGATACAGATTTAATTTCCCTTCCCAACGCCCCCCCGCAACCTGTTGTCAAAGTTGCATTAGTCCAAAGACTGCATCGAAATGTTCCCTTTAAAAGAATAAAAGGATTCAGTAGGGTAGAGACAGAAAAACTATTTCCTCTGGGAGGAATCCAGAACAAAGGGGAACCATCTTAAAATTAGAGCTAGGCTATTTAAGTGAAATCTGGAAGCACTTTTTCCACACAAAGGATAGTAGAAATCTGGACTCTGGCTCCCCAAAAGGCTGTGGATGCTGGTAAAATTGAAAGTTTCAAGACTGATATCAATAGATTTTTGATGGGTACGGGTATCGGTATCAAGGGATATGGAGCAAAGGCGGGTAAATGAGGTTGTGGTACAGATCAGCCATAATCTCATTGAATGGCAGAACAGGCTCAAGGGGCAGAATGGCCTACTCCTGTTCCTAATTTCTATGACTGATTTATTTGCTTTGTGAGTTGTTGTGATTTATAAATCAATATATTGGTTTTTTTTCTTACAGGTCAACAGTTTGAGACCGGAAAGAGCTGGAGTCGCAGTACTTTTAATGCTCTGGGAATCGGTGAGAAGGAATCCATGCCATCACCATGCCCCACGATTTAGGAATGAGCTCTCTAGCTGATAGCATTTTTGACTTTTACAAGATCATCATTAAAATTTGAGGGTGCTGACAGATTGATCTGATTTCCCGATAATCATACCAGTCACTCATTTGATTATGTTTGCTAAATGCCATAAAATTAAAGTTGGAACTAATTCTTTCACATATTTAATGATGTGTTCAGAAATTCATGAAGAATTCTGTTGCCTGTACAGGTAGACTGCCCTTTATCCGAACTTCCGAAAACCGAAACCCTCTAAAAACCGAAGGTTTTTTCGGTCAGCGTAAGTCGTGCGCACGACATGACCAGAGTGGCGCACGACTTACGCTGAGCAGGGCAGAGTGTCACTGAGTTCCCTCCTGGGTAGGAGATTGCAGGCCTAGCCGGATAAGGGATAGTGTAGCATTTTTCCGCACTTCTGAAAACCGAAATTGTTCAGCGTAAGTTGTGCGCACGACCCCGACCCCCCGCCGACCCCGACCCCCGCCGACCCCGACCCCCGACCCCCGCCCCCTTTCGGATAAGATATAGTGTACCAGCCTTTATCCGCACTCCCGAAAACCGAATTAATCTGAAAACCGAAGTGTTTTCGCTCAGCGTAAGTCGTGCGCACGACCCCGACCCCCGCCGACCCCCACCCTTGCCGACCCCCACCCCCGACCCCCCCGCCGACGCCGACCCCCCGCCGACCCCCACCCTTTCGGATAAGGGATATTGTATCCTTTATCCGCACTCCCGAAAACCGAATTACTCTGAAAACCGAAGTGTTTTCGCTCACCTTCCGAAATCCGAAATTTTCCGAAAACCGAAACACAGCTGGTCCCGAGGTTTTCGGATAAAGGATAGTCTACCTGTATTATATTTCAAAAGTCAAGGTTTATTACAGTCAATGTATTATATCTTACAAGGAACTTAAAATTTATAAGGAGAAAAATCATTTCTGATCTCTAAACTTAGGGGGATAGACCTTCAACTTGCCGTACAATCTAAAACTGACGTTTCAGATGGGCCGCCCATTTTAGAAACACCCAATTTTGATTTCCCTCAAATGTTAGTTTTAGCTCCTCTCTGAGTCAGAAGGTTGCAGTACTGAAGGAGCGCTGCACTGTTGGAGGTGCCGTCTTTCGGATGGGATGGTAAACTGAGGTTTGCCTCTCTGGTGAATCTAACAATTCCCATGGCATTATTTTGAAGAAGAGCAGGTGCGCTCTCCTGGCCAATATTTACCCTTCAACCAACAGATTAAACAGATTATCTGCTTATTTATCCCATTGCTGTTTGTTGGATCTTGCTGTGTGCAAATTGGCTGCCACGTTTTCAACATTACAACAGTGACTACACTTCAAAAGTACTTCATTGGCTGTAAAGCACTTGCGACATCCTGAGGTCGTGGAAGACGCAATATAAATGCGAGCTCTTTATTTCTTTCATTGAAATTATGTAAAACCCAGTGATTACTGGCACAGAAAATTTCGAAAAACCTTACAGTGTGCAGCTGTATGTATGAAAAGTAATAGAATAGAAACACAGAAGATAGGAGCAGGAGTAGGCCATTCGGCCCTTCGAGCCTGCTCCGCCATTCAATGTGATCATGGCTGATCATCCAAATTCAGTACCCTGTCCCTGCCTTTTCCCCATATCCCTTTAGCCTCAAGAAATATATCCAACTCTTTCTTGAATATATTTAATGAACTAGCCTCCACTGCCCTCTGTGGCAGAGAATTCCACAGGTTCACCACTCTCTGGGTGAAGAAATTCCTCCTCATTTCAGTCCTAAATGGCTTACCCCTTATCCTTAGACTATGACCCCTGGTTCTGGACTCCCCGGCCATCAGAAACATCCTTCTTGCATCTAGTCTGTCCAGACCTGACAGAATTTTATAGGTTTCGATGAGATCCCCTCTCAATCTTCTAGACTCCAGTGAGTATAAGCCCAATCGACACAATCTCTCCTCATACGTCATTCCTGCCATCCCAAGTATCAGCCTGGTGAATCTTCGCTGCACTCCCTCCATGGCAAGAACGTCCTTCCTCAGGTAAGGTGACCAAAACTGCACACAATACTCAAGGTGCGGTCTCACCAAGGCCCTGTACAACTGTAGCAAGACTTCCTTGTTCCTGTACTCGAACCCTCTTGCTACGAAGGCCAACATATCATTTGCCTTCTTAACCGCCTGCTGCACCTGCATGCTTACCTTCAGCGACTGGTGCACAAGGACGCCCAGGTCTCTTTGCACTTCCCCTTCTCCCAATCTATTGCCATTCAAATAATAATCTGCCTTCCTGTTTTTGCCACCAAAGTGGATAACCTCACATTTATCCACATTATAGTGCATTTGCCATGTTTCTGCCCAATCACCCAACCTGTCCAAATCGTACTGGAGTTTCCTGACATCCTCCTCGCAGCTTACCCTCCCGCCCAGCTTTGTGTTGTCTGCAAATTTGGAGATATTACATCCAATTCCCTCGTCCAGATCATTAATATATATTGTGAACAGCTGGGGTCCTAGGACCGATCCTTGCGGTACCCCACTAGTCACTGCCTGCCACTCGGAAAATGACCCGTTTATTCCAACTCTGCTTTCTGTCCACCAACCAGTTCTCTATCCAAGTCAATACCTTGCCCCCAATCCCATGTGCCTTAAATTTGCACGCTAATCTCTTGTGTGGGACTTTATCGAAAGCCTTCTGAAAGTCCAAATACACCACATCCACTGGTTCTCCCCTATCTATTTTACCAGTTACATCCTCGAATGTGACAAAGTAACACTCAGCAGAATCAGAGGGTGGAATTTTAACTCCAAATACAGGTGGGTTTGGGTCAAGTGAGATGTGTAAATTTAAAACATCTCAAACCCGACCACAACCCGCCTCCAACCGCCTTTAACCGAGCTGGGACGGATTGGTGGGCAACTCACCCGCTCCCAGGAGGCGGGTTGGTCATTTAAATATTATAATAAGGCTGTGTGCCTCAAATTTAACCTATCTTCCAGGTTTAATGCTGTCCGGCTGGGTTTGCCGGGCCTTGGGCAACATGGCAGCTAAAGGAAGGCGAGGACTGCTTCATGGAAAAGATAAGTGCCGTTCCAGCACTGCTTGTAGGCCAAGAGGGACAGGAGTGCATCCCCCAGCCCCCGAAGCTAACCTGCTTCCCTGCCTGGCATCGGACCCCTCCTCCACCCGGATCCAAAGACCATCCACCCCACCCCCCGGGATCAGAAATCGGACCCGACCCTGGGATTGGAGATTGGACCCCACCCCACCCCCAGGATTGGAGATTGGACCCCACCCCACCCCCGGGATTGGAGATTGGACCCCACCCCCGGGATTGGTGATTGGACCCCACCACACCCCCGGGATTGGATATCAGAAACCCCTCCCGGGATCGGCGACCATCCCTCACCCCAAGACCCGGACTCCCCCACCTCTCTCCCCCCCCGCCCCACCAATGCTCCTACTAACTCAGCTGCAGCCTCCTCCGGAGCGTTCCCCGCCCGACAGGGAGCCAAGTCTGTCAATCATCCTGGCTTCCGGGCAGGGAAACTGCTTGAACAAAAGCAGACGCTGCGATGTTAAAACTGCACAGCGTGCGACCAAAACTCCTCCCCTCCACCCCGCCACTCACAAAACCCGTCCCAGTAAATATCGGATGAAGTAGAAAATATCTCCCCGTATTAATGTTTTCCTTTGGGCACAAAGGTGACGGGAAGTATTGTCGTTCATTCCATCACCTTGGGTTTTTACCCGAAGGCGCCACACACATCCATGTGTGTGACCAATTACACGTAGTCCACCTTTTCTCCAGCAATAATTTGCTAAACTTGGTTCCGTGCAGTAGGAATATTTTTGGGCTTAGAAATAATAAACTCTGTAAACTGCTTCATAAGAACTTTTACAGCCATTCTGAAGGATCAGGGACATGGCTGCATGCCCGACAGAGATGCTATTTTTTTCTGTTAACTAACTTAGAATTAAATAAATACTGTTTGCACAAAGGTAAAGTGCTTACGTCTAATGTTTCAAGTGGTAATGTGGAATATTTAGAACTGAATTCTAATTGATGTCTTACTGCCTGAAAAACTCTGGTCGTGGGAAGTTTATTTCTCCTCTCCACTCCTGACATAACTGACTCCTTGCCCGCGTGCACTTTCACATCCACTAGCAGCCTTTCATTACCTTCGCCACAAGGAAGAGAATTTTAAATTTAAGTCATTGGGAAATACGGACTGTTGTGTCTCCTTGTGTTCTTATGTAATACAGACACTTTTAACTCATTTAGTTTACGACTTTCACTCAGTTGTATTACTTTTATGATGTTGCTGCCGCATGGTGCAGAGTGATACAAGATGTCCAACCTTGCACTGCGCACTGCCTTTCACAGTGTGCCCCATAGCAATATAAATACACTAACCAAAGCAGTTCCATATAACGATGTAACAAGTAGTTCCATTTAACGATGTAATAATATAACGATGTAACATCCCTCTTTCTCAAAAAGCTAAAACATGAAATTTAATTTAATTAAAAAATATATTATATCTAAACTATTATTATCTATATATATAAACAGATGCTTCTTTCTGTCTGTCTGTCCTTCTGCCTGTCCTTCTGTCTGTCCTTCTGTCTGTCCTCACGTGTGCGTCTGTCTGGCTATGCGCTCAAAAGTTATAGAGCGTACCTACGCGTGCGTTACGTCGAAAGAAAGCTTACCTTTCCAAAACGGTCTTAAGCGTATTTACGTTTCGGCCGGGCAAAAATCGCGCCCGCAGTATCCGAAAAACCTTCAACATTCCGCTCATTAGCATCTCATTATCCGCTCATTAGCGACAGAGTGACCTCGAGGTCGACCAATCATACGCCGGGTTGCTGGCACGTGCGGCCGGTCCCTCCTACGGTCGAGTGACGGGACGATTGACCAATCCTATGCTTTGGTGACCTGACGGTCGACCAATCGGTGCGTGTGTGGGCGGGCCTTATCGTTCTGAACCGAGGTGAGTAGCCGCCATCTTGCTTCCATTCTTTTTCCTGCTTTCTGCGTCTTTCTTTTCAAATATACATTTCCAGCAAAATAAAATTGCTTTTATTAAAATTGTTTTAAAAAAAACTTCATTCATTTGTAAATATTTTCTCTAACCTGAAGATTCTTTTTCCTACCTTTCCCCGTTTTTGTTAGGCCTCAAAGCCTGGGGCTTTCTTGCCCAGCCAGGCCCGAGCTAGGTAATTGTCCCACGGCTTCTGCTAAGCTCCTCAGCGCCCCCCCCCGCCCCCGTGTCACGTTACCCGGGGCAACGGCGTCAGCCACGAGGGTCACGAGGGTCAGGGTGCGCGCGCAGCAGGAGCAGCTGAGACGCGGCGTCTCTCTCTGTTCCCCGCTCGGCTCGGGCGGGGCTCTCAGGAGTGCGGATCTCGGGCGGGTCTTGGTGAGCGGGAAGGTGCGTGCGCAGCAGGAGCAGCTGAGACGCAGCATCTCTCTCTGTTCCCCGCTCGGCTCGGGCAGGGGGGGCGGGGCTCTCGGGAGTGCGGATCTCGGGCGGGGCTTGGTGAGCGGGAAGGTGCGCGCGCAGCAGGAGCAGCTGAGACGCGGCGTCTCTCTGTTCCCCGCTCGGCTCGGGCGGGGGGGGGGCGGGGCTCTCGGGAGTGCGGATCTCAGGCGGGGCTTGGTGAGCGGGAAGGTGCGCGCGCAGCAGGAGCTCTCGGGCGGGGCTTAGTGAGCGGGAAGGTGCGCACGCAGCAGGAGCAGCTGAGACGTGGCGTCTCTCTCTGTTCCCCGCTCGGCTCTGGCGGGGGGGGGCGGGGCCCTCGGGAGTGCGGATCTCGGGCGGGACTTGAAGCCAGCTCGGGAGGGCGGGGCTCTGGAGAGCGGGAGGGCGGGGGGCCGGTGCTCAGGAGATCGGGCCTCCGGAGTTCGGTGCTTGGTTGAGGGGGGGGGCGAGCCTCGGGGGGGGGGGTGCTCCGGAGATCGGGGGGCGGGGCTCGGGAGGGGGGCGGGGCTCGGGAGTTCGGGGGGGCGGGTCTCGGGGGGGCGGGGCTCGGGGGGGTGGGGCTCGGCGGGGCGGGGCTCGGGGGGCGGGGCTCGGGTGATGGGGGCAGAGATCAGGGGGCTCGGGGACTCTCCCCCTTCCCCCCCCTCCCCTCCCCTTCGCCCCCCCTTCCCTCCCCCCTCCCCTTCCCCCCCCTCCCCCCCTTCCCCCCCTTCCCTCCCTCCCCTCCCCCCTCCTCCCCCCCTCTCCTTCCCCCCCTCTTCCCCCCTCCTCTTCCCCCCTCCCCTTCCCCCCCTCTTCCCCCGCCTCCCCACCCCCCCTCCCCCCCCTCCCCTTTTCCCTTCCCCCCTTCCCCCCTCCCCTTCCCCCCTGCCCTTCCCCCTCCCCTTCCCCCCTTCCCCCCTCCCCTTCCCCCCAGTCGCTCTCTCTCTTCCCCACAGTCACTCTCTCTCTTCCCCCCAGTCGCTCTCGCTCTTCCCCCCAGTCGCTCTCTCTCTTCCCCCCAGTCGCTCTCTCTCTTCCCCCCAGTCGCTCTCTCTCTTCCTCCCACTCGCTCTCTCTCTCTCTTCCAACAACAACATGCCCTCGAAAAAGCCTCGGCACCGCCGGGCACGCCAGCTAGTCAAATATACAAAGAATCATGAGTTTTCTTTTCTTATTCGCAATATCGCTCGGGTGGTTGGATATTGTACCTCCATCTTGTGGATTTGGTGGTGACTGTAGTGTATGTACCTTTAAGAGAGAACTACTTTTACAGCTCCTGTATACTGTAGTACCGGCAGTGGCCACACCTGTATATAAGCCTTGAGCATGCCTCTGTACCCCCAGTCTTGAGACTACCCTACTCCAGTAAATACCTGTTGATTGTTAAGTTACAGCATCCGTGTGGTTATTGAAAAACATCATACTCTCAGAATCACGGATCTAACAGTGGCGACGAGTGTCGATTCGAATCTACCTGCAACTCTGCATTTCCCTTCGAGGATTCGCTCCGGGAGGGCGGTGGAAGAAAGTCGAGGCCAGAAGCAAGGGCGTCGACCACGAGCAACCGCCCAGTCGTCCGGCAGAGAGTGAACATCGCAGGGGAGGCTGTGGAGAGCCGGGCTTGGTTCCCCAGCCACGACGATCAGCAACAGACTGACGACAGGTACAGCGCAGACCCTTCCCGGACAGCGGCGGCTGGAGCCGACCGACGGCGGAGAAAAAGCCGAGCAGCGTCGACAGGGTAAGACAGAGGGTGAAGCGCACAGGGCGCAGCCAGGGGTTGAAAACCGAGTGGCGTCGAGGAAAAACAAAACGGAGAGAGAGAGGGTAAAGCAGCAGCCGTGTTCAGGACCGAGCGGCGGAAAGGGGAAAGGCGCACAGAAGAAAAAAAACGTGCAGAGCGCAGCCAGGGCTCAAGGGCTGAACAGTGTCCGTGGGGAGAAGAAGGGAGAGCGCGGGAGACGCCATTGAGCCGCGGAGAAGAAGGAAGAGCGCGGGAGACGCCATTTTTAGAAGCCGCAGCGGAGAAGAAGGGCGAGCGCAGGAAGAAAGGAAAGCGCGGGAGACGCCATTTTGTGCCAGCGGAGAAGAAGGGAAAGCGCGGGAGACGCCATTTTTGACAGTAAATCACACCCAGGGATGCCGAAGAGTGGCAGTATCTCTACGTTCGACAATGAAGTCGAAGATTGGGCGACATATGTGGAACATATTGAGGTGTACTGCAGGGCGAATGAAGTGCCAGATGCTAGGAAAGCACTGGTTTTGTTAAATTCCATGGGTGCAAAAACTTATGGGTTACTGCGAAACCTAATAACCCCAGAGAAGCCTGTGAACAAGAATTTTGAAAGCATAGTAGAAATCCTACAGGACCACTTAAACCCCACATCGCTGCTGATAGCAGAACGATTTAAGTTCCATAAAAGGAACCAACACAAAGACGAAAGCAATGCTGAGTACTTAACGGAACTGCGCAAGCTATCGAAACACTGCCAGTTTGGAGTGAGACTAGCAGATACGTTAAGGGACAAGTTTGTGTGTGGGCTTCAAAGTGAAGGAACCCAGAAATGGCTCTATCAGAAAAGGATCTTACGCTGGACAAGGCTTTCAGCATGGCAGTATCACACGAAGCAGCCGCAAGGGGCGCTGCAGAGATACAACGGAGACCGCAAGAATATGGCACCAATGAAATGTCCTATGGAACAGGGAAGTGTTATCGCTGCGGCAGAACAACACATGACCAGAAGGATTGTTGGTTCAAGGACCAAGTGTGCAGACAGTGCGGAAAAGCAGGACACATAGCAAGAGTCTGCAGGTCTGGGAAGAAAACCAACAGCAAGAAATCTCCACAGGAGAAGTACAAAAAGGTACACAAGGTGATGGACAGTAGTTCAGACGAACAGAAAAGTGACACAGACTCCGGAAGCAAGGAGCTGGGTTGTCTGAAACTACATAACGTAACCAAAATGGAGGATCACCAGACTGTCTGGGTTACACTCAAGATAGACGGAGTCGAAGTGAAAATGGTATTGGACACAGGATCAGCCCTAACAGTCATAAACCAAAGGGACTACAAGCGGCTATTTTCACATATACCCTTGAAAGCTACAGAGATTGTCTTGAAGACGTACACGGGGCAAAAAGTCTACCCAAAGGAAAAATAAGGGTGAAAGTGATACACAAAGGCCAGGAAATACCTAAGATGGATATATATGTATTGCCAGATGGAGGACCACCACTGCTAGGACGTGAATGGATCCGGAAGATACAATTAGATTGGCATTCCATACAGGCACTGAAGGTTGAGACCAAAAGGGATGACGACGTCACACCTGGACGACTGTCAAAGATGCTAGCTGATGCAAAAGAAGTGTTCCAGGAGGGACTCGGAACACTAAAAGGCATAACAGCAATGATTAAAATAGAGGAAAATGCAAGCCCAAAGTTTCTTAAGGCCAGACCAGTGCCTTATGCGATCAGACCAGCCGTCGAAGCAGAGCTGGAAGGGTTGGAACATTCAGGAGTACTGTCCAAAGTAGACTGGAGCGAGTGGGCTACACCCATCATTCCTGTAATGAAGAGGTCGTTGAGTAATACGCCTGGGGAACCAAAGAAGGTCCGCATCTGTGGGGATTTTAAGGTGACAGTGAAGCCAGTCCTTCACACGGTACAATATCCGCCTCCACGAATTGAGGATATTTTCGCCTCGCTATCTGGAGGTAAACGCTTCACCAAAATTGATCTAGCCCAGGCGTACTTGCAAATGGAGGTAGAAGAAGCCTCGAAACAATACCTTACGATCAACACTCATAATGGTCTCTATCAATACAACCGGCTGGTGTTCGGGGTAGCATCGGCTCCGGCTATTTGGCAAAGGGCGATGGATCAAGTCCTGCAAGGGATTCCAGGGACCCAGTGTTATTTGGACGACATCCTGGTCACGGGCGAAAATGAGAGTGATCACCTCGCCAACTTGGAGAAGGTGCTCAACAGATTAAAGGAATATGGGCTACGAGCCAATCGCCACAAGTGCGAGTTTTTCCAGAAGCAGATCTCGCATTGTGGCCACGTCATCGATGAAGAGGGGTTACATAAGTCCCCTGAAAAGATTGAGGCAGTAGTCAAGGCTCCAGCACCGGAAAATGTGTCACAACTGAGGTCGTTCCTCGGGCTGGTAAACTACTACCATAAGTTCTTATCAAATTTGTCCACGGCATTACACCCACTGAACACCCTACTGCAAACAGGGGTACCATGGAAGTGGAATGACGAACGTAGATGAGCTTTCCAGAAGTGTAAAGAATTGATCACATCAAAAGAGGTGTTGGCCCATTTCAACCCAGCACTACCAATTTGTTTGGCATGTGATGCATCACCCTATGGTATTGGAGCGGTGCTGTCGCACAAATTCCCAGACGGGTTGGAGAGTCCAGTAGCCTTTGTGTCTCGGTCACTGACCTCAGCCGAGTGCAACTACGCCCAGATTGACAGGGAGGCCCTCAGCCTAGTATGGGGAGTAAAAAAATTCAACCACTATCTGCATGGGCAGAAGTTCACCTTGCTGACTGACCACCAACCACTTGTCTCCATCTTTAATCCTAAGAAGGGCGTTCCAGTGATGACTGCACAACGGTTACAAAGATGGTCCCTGTTTCTAGGGGCGAATCAATATGAAATAGAATATAAAGGCACGAAACAGCATGGAAACGCTGATGGGCTATCGCGCCTGCCACTGCCTACTGTGGAGGAAGCACCAGCAGTGGACGCTATCGAGATATTTTATTCGTCAATAATTGAACGATTGCCAGTAACGAACGCGGATGTAGAGAAGGAGACCCGCAATGATCCGACGCTGTCTCGGGTATATGATTTGACGGTGAGGGGATGGCCAACACATGGTGACTCACTGTTGCCAGCATTCTCATCCAGAAGAGAACAGCTGTCAGTATGCCAGGGGACAGTGATGTGTGGATCCAGAGTGGTGATTCCACCCAAGTTAAGGGAGAGAGTGCTAAATGAGCTTCATGAAGGTCATCTGGGGGGAGTGAAAATGAAAAGCCTTGCTAGGGCTTATGTGTGGTGGCCGGGAATTGATCAACAAATCGAAGACCTAACCAAGAGCTGCTCAGGATGCCAGAAGGTCCAAAATGCACCACCACATGCCCCTCTACACCCATGGGAGTGGCCCTCCTCTCCATGGCAATGGGTGCATATTGATTTCGCTGGTCCATTCATGGACTCAATGTTCTTAATAGCAGTGGATGCTCATTCGAAGTGGCCTGAGGTGATAAAAATGTCCTCAACCACTACAGAGAAAATGATTGCAGTCCTACGGACCATATTTGACAGGAACGGCTTGCCAGAGCAGATTTGCTCTGATAATGGACCACAGTTTGTGTCCGAAGAGTTTCGAAAATTTATGAGAAGGAATGGGGTAAGGCATTACACATCCGCCCCGTATCATCCAGCCACAGATGGATTGGCTGAGAGGTTCGTACAAACCTTTAAGAAGGCGATAAAGGCCATGTGCGACGATGAAATTCCACTACAGCATAAGGTGGACAATTTCTTATTAGCCTACCGAAACGCGACACATGCAGTTACCAACCAGACCCCGGCCATGATGTTCCTTAACCGAAGGTTGAGATCTCGTCTGGACTTGCTCAGACCAAATGTGCGAAGAAATGTTGAGGATAAACAATTCCAGCACATCAATGAGAAGCCGACAAGGAGCTTCAACGTAGGACAACCAGTCTTGGCCCGTGACTACCGAACAGAGAAATGGCAACCCGGAAAGATATGCACAAGGCAGGGGCCATTAATGTACACAGTGGATGTCGGGGAGAACATTGTGAGACGCCACGTCGATCAGATCTTAGCGTCACAGGAACGAGTCAACCCCATGTCTCGCATACCTGGGGATGAACCCGACATACCGGTAGCATCTACCTCTGAACCAGTAGCAGTGGAACCCGATGAACTAACCGACGAAAAGGGGCCAGAATCGCCTCCGCACCAAGAACAAGAACCTCAGGAAAGGCGCTATCCCGAAAGGATCAGGAAGCCGCCCCAAAGACTGAATCTATAAATGGACTATTGTTGTTTAATGTACATGTTAAAGTGTTAATTGTTATTTGAATATTATGGGTACTACTAATCTAAAAGGGGAGGAATTGTAGTGTATGTACCTTTAAGAGAGAACTACTTTTACAGCTCCTGTATACTGTAGTACCGGCAGTGACCACACCTGTATATAAGCCTTGAGCATGCCTCTGTACCCCCAGTCTTGAGACTACCCTACTCCAGTAAATACCTGTTGATTGTTAAGTTACAGCATCCGTGTGGTTATTGAAAAACATCATACTCTCAGAATCACGGACCTAACAGTGACCACTCCTCTCTGTGGTGTTTTGGTGTGTTCCGCTCTTGTTGTTGTTGTTGCTGTCGCACTTGGAGTTGGAGTGTGCGTGCTCGTGGTTGTTTGATTTGTGGCGCTTGTTTCTGGCATTGTATTGCTTGTGGTAGCTGGTGTTGTCAATGTTGCTGATGTTGTCTGCTGCTTAACCAGTTCAGGTGAAGGTCTGATGTGGAGTCTGTTCCATCTGTATTGGTTACCAGGTTCGGTCTCTACGAAGTAGGATCTTGGAGTATAAGCTTTTCCAATGACCTTGGCTGGATTCCAGGTTTTCAACACCGGGTCTTGCACATGCACTGATTGCCCATTCAGCAATTCTGGTAGCATCTTTGCATGTTTGTCGTAATGTTTGCTCCCTATGACTTGTGCTTCTGCCAGCTTCTGTCTGAAGTCCTCCTGGTCCTGGGGAGGATGTATTTTTGCTGGTAGGGTAGTCTTAAACTTCCTCCCATTCAGCAATTCCGCAGGTGATTTCATGTCTGCTTTCAGTGGTGTTGATCTGAGTGATAGGAGGGCAAGGTCTTGGTCTTCCCCCATCTCACTGCTTTTGATGAGAGTTCTCTTGACAGTCTGGATCTGTCTTTCGATGAACCCGTGTCCCCATACTTTTCTGCCAGAGCTCTGAATTCACTCGATGTGAACTGGGTTCCATTGTCACAGATGACCTTTTCCGGGGTTCCTTGTTCAGCAAACAAGCTCTTTGCAATCTGGTGGTAGCTGTGGCTCTCAGATCTTTCATCCTTCTCACAAAAGGAAACTTGGAATAGTAATCTGTCACTATGAGATACCATTCTTGATTGCACATGAAGAGATCTGCCCCAACAGTGTGCCATGGTCTTGACGGTATTTCACTAGGTATCATCTCCTCTTTCTGTTGTGCATTTCTGTATTTCTGGCATATACCACATGCAGAAACCATCTGTTCGATATTTTTGTACATGCCTATCCAGTATACAGCTGATCTGGCTCTCAGCTTGCATTTCTCCATTCCCATGTGGCCTTCGTGTATTAGATGAAGAAATTCTGTCTGCATCATCTTTGGCACGATGATCCTCGATCCAGCAAGGAGAAAGAAGGTTCACTCGGTTAATCCCGGGGATGAAGGGGTGGTCATATGAGGAGAGGTTGAGTAGATTGGGACTCTACTCATTGGAGTTCAGAAGAATGAGAGGCGATCTTATTGAAACATATAAGATTGTGAAGGGGCTTGATCGGGTGGATGCGGTGAGGATGTTCCCAATGATGGGTGAAACTAGAACTAGGGGGCATAATCTTAAAATAAGGGGCTGCTCATTCAAAACTGAGATGAGGAGAAACTTCTTCACTCAGAGGGTGGTAGGTTTGTGGAATTTGCTGCCCCAGAAAGCTGTGGAAGCTACATCATTAAATAAATTTAAAACAGAAATAGATAGTTTCCTAGAAGTAAAGGGAATTAAGGGTTACGGGGAGTGGGCAGGAAATTGGACATGAGTCTAGGTTCGGAATGGTCATGGCCCTGTGGGTAGTGGAGTGGGCCCAGGGGCCGTGTAGCCTTGTTCTGCTCCTACTGTGTTCTAATTCTGTGTTAGATTTCAGGAGATGGTTTTATTCCTGTTCCTGGCTGGGGTGGAGATCGCCTTTACAGAAGGTAAGTACTGTAGAAAATATAGGGACAGAGTGATCTCCTGGAAGAATTTCGATCGCCTAGATGGGTCGGAGAGGAATTTCCCAGATTTTTTTCTCCCAAATTGGCCATTGGGTCTTTATCTGGTTTTTCGCCTCTCCCGGGAGATCACATGGGTTCGGGTGGATGCAGAGTGATAGAAGATTTGAGGTTAGGATCAGATCAGCCATGATCTTATTGAATGGTGGAGCAGGCTCGAGGGGCCGATTGGCCTACTCCTGCTCCTATTTCTTATGTTCTTATGTAATACCGTCTTCTATTGCGATGTCGTCTCTAATCATCCAGTATTGACGAATTGTCGCCTGTACCTGCTGGATTCTCTCTGGCCACCCCTGTATCACTTGTTGTGTGAATAGTTGCAATTCCTCATCTTTGCTAGTCTCATCTCTGATTTGACTGAGCTTTGTAGGGGTAACACTCACTAGGTGGTGGATTTTTACTGTTAGGCCCTCCACCTCGTGTTTCTCATATGGTGACAATCGAGACAACGCATCTGCTAGCACCATTTCCTTTCCTGGCTTATATTTAAGTGTGAAGTCGTAGCTTTGGAGCCTTAGAAGTAGTCTTTGCAGTCTTGTAGGTGCTTTGCACAGATTCTTCTTGTAGATCTGTTCTAGTGGACGATGGTCACTCTCTATTGTAAACTGCCTTCCATGCAGGTATGTATGGAATTTCTCGCATCCATACACTACTGCTAATAGTTCTCTTTCTATGTTGGCGTATCTCATCTCGGCTGACGTCAAGGCCTTTTGATGCGAAAGCTATTGGCTTTCCTTCCTACACAAGAGCTGCCCCTAGTCCTCTGGTAGAAGCGTCTACTTGTAGAGTGACTGGTTTTCTTCTGTCATAATATGACAGACTTGTTTCTTTGCACAACAATTCTTTAAGTTGTTTGAAATTCCTTGCATGTGATTCAGACCACTGGTATTTGGCGTCTTCTTTCATTAGCTCTCTGAGATTTGTTGTATGTTCCGACATGTGTGGGATGAAAGAACTCATGTATTGGACCAAGCCGAGGTAACTCCTCAGCTCTTTCTTATCTTTGGGTGGTTTCATTTCAGCAATCGCCGCAATCTTCTCAGGACTTGGCTTGACTCCCTCTGGTGTGTAAATCATACCAAAGAATTGGCATTCCTTGACTTTAACTATGCACTTATCGGCATTTAACTTGATGCCAGCCTTCCTGGTACGCTCCATGGCCTCATGTAGGTGCATATCATGGTCTCTTTCATCTGCTCCATAGATCTGAATATCATCAGCTGTTCCTATAGCTCCTCCACAGCCTCTGTATGTCTCGTCTACTTTCTGTTGAAAGATATCTTGACTGACCTTTAACCCGAATGGTAGCTGCAGGAATTTGTAACGCCCAAATGGTGTGAAGAATGTTGTCAGTGTTGTTGATCCCTCATCCAACTTTACGTTCCAATATCCATTTCTGGCATCTAATTTTGAGAAAACCTTGGCTCCTGCCAGTGATGGCGTAATCTCCTCCAGCGTTGGGGTGGGATAGTGGTCCCTCTTTATCGCCTGGTTTAGATCTTTGGGGTCCAAACATATTCTGAGACGCCCGTTTAGCTTTTCTCGTACCACAATTAAGTTTACCCAGTCTGTGGGTTCAGTGACCTTTACGATCACTCCCTTTTCTTTCATCTCCTTTAGCTCTCTTTCAAGCTTTGTCTTCAGCTCGATGGGTACTTTTCGTGGAGCATGGATAATGGGCTTTACCTCTGGATCGATGGTGATGTGGTATTGGAAATCTCCAAAACATCCCACTGTATCATCGAAACATTCCGGATACATGTCTATCAAGTCTTTTTTTACACTTGATCTGTGGGCAGTTCTCCAGCGGGGTGTTGCTGTCTATCCTCAGTGATGTTTCCGTCAGCTCGTGATTCACTGAGATCAATCTCAACTTCTCGCAGCTGTTTAATCCCAGGATCGCTGGCCCCTCAGTGTCGGTGACATAGAACATGCAGTTGATGTTCTTTCTTTTATGTGTCCCTTTGACAAAGGTTATTCCGAGTTGTTTAATCTCACTCCCCCCGTATGCTGTCAGCGTGACATTACTTGCCTTTAAACAACCCTTTTTCGGGTAGCCATCTTCTCTCAGATTTTCGGGAAAGATCTGCTGGTACAGTCTCAATGGGAGAATGTTGCTCTGAGCCCCTGTGTCCAGCTTCAACTTTAAGTTGATGGTTGTGGGCTGACCTTTGACCCTCTTTTCGATTTGGATGATGGTGTGCAATTCTCTCTTCGGAGTATTTTCTGCTCTGGACATCTCGTGAAGCTGTACCTTTATGGTTTCGATGTTTAGTGTATTGTCATGACCATAATCATCATCATCCTGTTCATCCATGGCATGGATATTGTGTTTCTTTCTCTGGTTCTGCTGTCCGCCTTTGTTTTTAATGTATGTTCCTTCTTTCTTCGTTCTACACCTCTTTTCCCAGTGGTTTAGTTTGCCACATGCATTGCAGCTTGTTCCATATGCTGGACATTTCCTCCTGTCTGTATAATCGTGCGGTCTTCCACAGTTTCTGCACATGTTTCTCCCGTTGTCATGTGCATGTCTTTGTGTGTTGTACTTTTCTCTCACTGTATCCACTCTGTTGTCCATCTCAGAAGCCGTCCACATGTCAGCTGTTTGAGAAATCAGCGTTCTCATTTGCTGCTTCATGGCTTCATGAGCTCTTGCAATATCTACAGCCTCTGTTATTTTGAGCTTTTCTTTCCCTATCAGGGCTTTTTGTACCTCTGCATGCGCTGACCCCCATATCAGCTGGTCCACAAGCCTTTCCTCCATTTCCTTAAATGCACACTTGCTGGCTTCATTTCTCAGCCTTGTCAGGAAATTGTCAGCTGTTTCACCGGATTCCTGTCTTAGACTCTGAAATTTATATCTGTGTATACAGTGATTGGATTTAGGCTCTAGATGGTTGCTGAATTTCTCAAAGATTGTCGCAGGGTTTTCCTTTTCCTCTTCAGTCAAACTCCAGCTATTATACAAATCTAGACCTTTTTCTCCTGTCCACAACAGAATGTAACTAACCTTTTCTTCGTTGGCAGTACCCTTCAGGAAGCTTTTGAATGTAAGGTCACATTTCTGTTTGAACTTGCGGAATGCCTCTACTATATTGTCGGCTTCCCAGTTCATGAGGGGTTGCATTTGCGCAGTCAGTGCAGCAGCAGCCACCATCTTAGTTGCCCGTACGATTCGCGCTCAATCACCACAGACACCGGCACTCACGATCAGCTCATATATTCACTTTTCGTCTTATTCGTAGTTCGAATGGCACAAGTTGTACTCACTTATACCGCTGCCACCATGTTGTGTCTCCTTGTGTTCTTATTACTATGTAATACAGACACTTTTAACTCATTTAGTTTACGACTTTCACTCAGTTGTATTCTTGCTTTTATGATGTTGCTGCCGCATGGTGCGGAGTGATACAAGATGTCCGACCTTGCACTGCGCACTGCCTTTCACAGTGTGTCCCATAGCAATATAAATACACTAACCAAAGTAGTTCCATATAACGATGTAACAAGTAGTTCCATTTAACGATATAATAATATAACGATATAACATGGAGCTAATGTAGGTCAGCAAAGACAGGGGTGATGGGGAACTAAGACTTAATGCAGGATAGATTATGGGAAGCAGAGTTTCTGCAGGGTGGAGGATGGGAGGAGAACATTGAAATAGTCAAGTCTGGAGGTGTAAAAGGCTTGGATGAGGGTTTCAGTGGCAGATAGGTTGAGATAGGGGTGGAGGCAGGTGATGTTATGGAGGTGGATGTAGGGAATCTTTATGATGGAGAGGATTATGAAGCTCCACTCAAGGTCAAATAGGACGGCGCGCTTGCGAACAGTTCAATCTGAGACAGTAGCCAGAAAGGGGATGGAGTTGTTGGCAAGTGTATAGGGTTTATGGCATGCACTGAAGACAATGGTTTTGGTCTTCCCAATATTTAAATGGAGAAAATTGTGGCTCATTGAAGACTGAATGTCAGACAATCAGCCTGATTTCGCATGGACAGTGGAGGCGTCGAAGAGCTGGGGGAGAGGTAGAGCGCACAGTTTCCAATTTCCCAGCTGAAACAGCCCTCTGTCTCCTTGTATGTTTGATCATCTTGGTCTATACCTAGAACCCAAAAGAAAAACAGAAACAGCAATACATCAGCATCTGAGAAGAGAAAAGGCAATGGAATGTGTTAGCTAGAGTCCCTTAATCTGAACTGATCTTTAGTCTTAAAATCTTAATCTCAATCAGGGTAATGGGTACCTGCCCAGTCCCACTGTCACAGAATGACCCAGAAAGAATTTTTTTTTAATTCGTTCCTGGGATCTCGGCATCACTGGCAAAGCCAGCATTTATTGCCCATCCCTAATTGCCCTTGTGAAGGTGGCAGTGAGCTGCCGCCTTAAACCACTGCAGTCCGTGTGGTGAAGGTACTCCCATAGTACTGTCAGGAGGGAGTTCCAGGATTTTGAACCGCGACGATGAAGGAACAGCGATATGTTTCCAAGTCAGGATCGTGTGTAACTTGGAGGGGAACTTGCAGGTGAAAGTGTTCCCAGGAGCCTGCTGCCCTTGACCTTCTATGCGGTAGAGGTCGCGAGTTTGGGAGGTCCTTTCGAAGAAGCCTTTGCGAGTTGCTGCGGTGCATCTTGTAGATGGTACTCACTGCAGCCACGGTGCACCGGTGGTGGAAGGAGTGAATGTTTAAGGTGGTGGATGGGGTGCCAATCAAGCGGGCTGCTTTGTCCTGGATGGTGTCGAGCTTCTTGAATGTTGTTGGAGCTGCACTCATCCAGGCAAGTGGAGAGTGTTCCATCACACTCCTGACTTGTGCCTTGTAGATGGTGGAACGGCTTTGGGGAGTCAGGAGGTGAGACACTCGCCGCAGAATACCTGGCCTCTGACTTGCTCTTGTTGTCACAGTATTTATGTGGCTGGTCCAGTTCAGTTTCTGGTCAATGGTGACCCCCAGGATGTTGTTGGTGGGGGATTCGGTGATGGTAATGCTGTTGAATGTCAAGGGGCGGTGGTTAGACTCTCGCTTGTTGGAGATAGTCATTGCCTGGCACTTGTGTGGCGCAAATGTTACCTGCCACTTATCAGCCCAAGCCTGAATGTCGTCCAGGTCTTGCTGCATGCAGGCCTGGACTGATTCATTATCTGAGGAGTTGTGAATGGCACTGTACACTGTGCAATCATCAGCAAACATCCCCACTTCTGACTTGATGAAGCAGCTGAAGATGGTTGGGCCTAGGTCACTGCCCTGAGGAACTCCTGCAGCGGTGTCCTGGGGCTGAGATGATTGACCTCCAACAACCACAACCATCTTCCTTTGTGCTAGGTATGACTCCAGCCAGTGAAGAGCTTTCTTCCTGATTCCCATTGACTTTAATTTTACTAGGGGTCCTTGATGCCACACTCGGTCAAATGTTGCCTTGATGTCAAGGGCAGTCACTCTCACCTCACCACTGGAATTCAGCTCTTTTGTCCATGTTTGGACCAAGGGTGTAATGAGGTCTGGAGCTGAGTGGTCCTGGCGGAACCCAAACTGAGCATCGGCGAGCAGGTTATTGGTGTGTAAGTGCCACTTGATAGCACTGTCAACGCACCTTCTATCACTTCGCTGATGATTGAGAGTAGACTGATGTGGCAGTAGTTGTCCGGATTGGATTTGTCCTTTTTATGGACAGGACATACCTAGGCAGTTTTCCACATTGTCAGGCAGATGCCAGTGTTGTAGCTGTACTGGAACAGCTTAGCTAGAGATGCAGCTAGTTCTGGAGCTCAAGTCTTTAGCACTAACAGTCGGGATATTGTCGAGGCCCATAGCCTTTGCTGTATCCAGTGCGCTCAGCCATTTCTTGATATCATGTGGAGTGAATCGAATTGGCTGAAGACTGGCTTCTGTGATGGTAGGGATAGGGACATTGAGAGGAGGCCGATATGAATAATCCACTCGGCACTTCTGGCTGAAGATGGTTGCAAACGCTTCAGCCTTGTCTTTTGCACTCGTGTGCTGGGCTCTGCCCTCATTCAGGATGGCAATATTCATGGAACCTCCTCCTCGCATTAGTTGTTTCATTGTCCACCAACATTCACGACTCCTTGTGGCAGGACTTTGATCTGATCCTTTGATTGTGGGATCGCCTAGCTCTGTCTATAGCATGCTGCTTCCACTGTTTAGCATGCATTTGCCCTGTGTTCAGCTTCCCCAGGTTGGCACCTCATTTTTAGGTATGCCTGGTGTGCTCTTCTACACTCCTCATTGAACCTTCTCTGTTAAGGGTCCGGTTTTATTCTTATTATTGTTGTTTTTCATAGCGGTCTTGTTACAAATGAGTGGCTTGCTATGCCATTTCAGAGGGCAGTTATGTGGTAGACCAGGTAAGGACGGCAGATTTCTTTCCCTGAAGGATATTAGTGAACCAGATGGGTTTTTGCGACAATCCGATAGTTTGGCATGGTCAGCATTACTGATACTAGTTTTTTATTCCAGATTTCTTTAATTAACTGAATTTAAATTCCCCAGCTGCCATGGTGGGATTTGAACTCACGTCCCTGGATCATTAGTCCAGTAACATAACCACTATGCTACTGTTCCCTAATTTGCATTTAGATAGCACCTTTTGCAACCTCAGGACACCCCAAAATGTTTCATGGCCAACTTATTTTTGAACTGTAGTCACTGTTATGTAATGTAGGGTAACATGGCAGCCAATTTGCACACAGCAAGATCCCACAAATAGCAATGAGATAAAAGTCCGTTAAACTGTTATTAGTGTTGTTTAAGGGATAAATGTTGGCCATGGAATCTTCAAAATAGTACCATGGGATCTTTCACTTCACCTGAGAGGGCAGACAGGACCTTCGTTTAACATTTCATCTGAAAGACAGTACCTCCAACAGTGCAGCACTCACTCAGTACTACACTGGAGTGTTGGAGTGGAATTTGGAATCCACAATCTTCTCACACTCTTCTGGCTCAGAGGTGAGAGTGCTATCACTGAGCCAAGGCTGACATCTAGAGGTTTTTTATAAACTTAGCAAATGAATGATAATGTTAATTATAGGTGTTAAAAAATTCAAAGATTAAGGAAAAATTTTTATTTCTAAAGAGGGACTGAGATTCAGAGCTTAAAGTGAATATAATCCAAAAAAAATGTAAATAGGACTGTCCAGAAGGATCATAGATTAACGTAGGTTAATATTTTCACTACAGTTATCTTTGAAGAAGGAATGAAAAATACCTTTTTAACTAGGCAATGAATTAAAAAGAGAAATAGAGGGGCAGGTGAAAGGGGAGTGTCATACATTTTAAAATGTTCCTATTGCAGTGGATTTAAAATTATTTTAATTGCTGCATAACAAGACTTAGACTGAACGTAAATAAAGGCAAAAATGTGAGGTACCTTTTCAAAAGCTTGTTGAAGTCTAAATAGGTAAATGTCTACTGGGCTTCCCTCATCCACCACCTTGGTGACTTCTTCAAAAAATATAATCAAATTTGTAAGACATGACCTTTTTTTGAAACCATGTTGGGTGTCCTGAATATGTGCCTCTCTATCTATGTAATCATATATTGCACGCCTAATGATTTCCTCAATTATGTCAAAATTATTGATGTCAAACTAATGGGTCTATAGTTACCCAGATCTGTCCTATCTCCTTTTTTAAAGATGGGGACTACATTAGCCTCCTTCCAGTCTATGGGAACCATGCCAGAGTGCAGTGAGCTATTAAAAATACGGCAAAGGGCTCGCACAACACGTGTCCCATCTCAAGAGTGAAGATCAATGCAAAGTACTCAGTTAATATTTCCACCATACCCAGTGAGTCCATCGTAGCCTATCCTTCAATGGCCCAATACCGTCTTTGACAGTCCTCTGACTCTTCACATAACCGAAAAAGCTTTTCCCATTACTTCCACAATAGTCTATGACTTTTTTCCATTCTCCTCTTGCTGATCTAATAGCAGACGTAGTTTTCTTTAGCTGTTCCTTGTACTTATCTCTGTTTAGTTGAGTATTAGATGCCTTTAGATTGTAGAAACATTTTTGTTTACATCTTATTCGTCTTTGTACATAACGAGTCCGCCACCTTGGCTGTTTCTTACCGCATTCCCTTCTTTTGACTTTGAGTACATATTTTATCTTCCACATTTTTTATCTTGTTCTTAAAAACTTTCCAGTTGTATTCTACATCTGGTTCATCACCACCCAGTAGGGTTAGCCAATTAACCCACTCCAAATCATCTGCCATTTTAGCGAAGTTTGCCCTTCCGAAATATGGTACGAGTTGTAGATTTTCGGTACCTTTGGTTCTACCAGCCAATTGAAACTGTATAATGTTGTGGTCACTGTTGCCCAGATGTTCCCCCACAGGGAGGCCCAATACAAGGTCAGGCTCACTGCTTAATATATGATTATCCATCGTTACTTCATTGACATGTTGAGTCAGAAAACAGTTTTGTAAATTTTCAACAAATATTTTAGCTGCACTTCCCACAACAGACAGTAAACCATTGTGCCACTGAATTCCAGGAAAATTAAAGGCCCCCATCAAACAAAGGTGACATAATTTTGAATGGAATCCCAGGCCATCTGTAACTTTTGCGGCCTGGATGAGTCTGCGTTTCACCTATTCATGGAATGGGAAAGGTTGCAGCCCCTCTTCCACTATTTAAAGAGGCTGCTCCTCAATTTCTGGCTGCACCTCCGTCCCACGCTCCTGATCTTCGGCTACCCGGTGCGGCGGTGGAGTGGAAAAGTTGAAGGATCTCCTCGTGGGTCTGCTCCTGGGACTGGCCAAGGTGGCCATTAACAGGTCCAGGCTGGACACGGCCAATAGGATTGTTCGCTCCAGCTGCCTGCCTTTCATCCATGGCTATGTCCGCACCCAGGTGTCCCTGGAGAGGGAACACAGGGTGTCTGCTGGTACGCTTGAGACTTTCCGCGACAGTGTAAATAATATTATGATCTAATTTGATGTTTTCTTTGTTTTTAGTTATAATTTGGATTTTATTGTTTGTGCCCCTTTAAAAAGGGAGCACTTTTGTTAATCTATTGATGACACCTGTGCCATCTTAATTGGCATTTTATAAGAGTAGAAGGGGGAGAAATTCGGCATTGCCCCGTTTGGGGTGCAATTATCAGCCAGGCGCAAAGTTTAGCGCCTGGCGCTAATTATCGCCTCCAACTGCAAACTTGGCTTCTATCGCCCCAGAGGTGATTGGAGCGCTAAATCAGGCGCTACACACCTTTCTTAAGGCGCTAACGTTGAGGAGCAAGGCGCTACCTCTGCGCGCTGGTGAAGCTCAAGTGATATCAGTCAGCAGTGGAACACAGACACACTGGCACCGGCCAATTCTTAAAGGGGAGGGTTGATCTTGCTCTCCATCCACATCCTGCTCATTGCAGCCTTGAATCTCGGCCTGGAGAGACCTGTACATCAAATCTGCTGGAAAGAACAATGGAGAGGCCCAGGGAAAGAGCTCAGAGTGCAGCCACCATAGTCTCTTCTAAATCGATGCAAGGAAGGTCAAATCAAAATGAACCTGCAAAGTGCTGCTCAGTACCCAAAATTCCTTCACACGGTGTTGATTCTCTCCAGAAGTCTCTCTCTCACTCTCTCTCAGAATGCGTGGTGCAAAAATATCGCTGACAAAAAAAGGCAGGAAGCGGTCGCCTTTAAATAGCGCTTCCTCAGTCCCTTCCCGACTGCAAAACGCTCCCCTCAACCTGTCGTTGCTAGCAGCAGGCGGTAAGGCAGGGGGCGCCACTCAATATCCAGTCCAGGGCGCTACCAGGGTGTGGCACGATCGACTGACGTCACAATCTGCGGGCGCAGGAGATCGTGCCGGTAGTGTTTAGCGCCACCGCAAAATGTCTGGTCAATTTCGCGAGCGGCGCAAAGATCGCCACATCCGGTCGCTAGTTGCTTTGCGCCCCATTAGCACAACGCAACCGAACTTTTCCCCCGAAATCTCTTTCCATAGTAACTCATCATGTGCCAATGCCTGGGGCTCTGTAACCATTACCACTAACTAGTCCCTGCCCATGAGCTTGGTCCACTTGAATCTAGATAGCTTCAGCTGCACTGAATGAGGCAAAATCAAGTCTCCCTAGAGCGGTCAGCTTCTCACTGATGAAAATAGCAACCCCACCTCCTCTTTGACCTACTTTATCCTTCTTGAATCCCTCATAGCCTTTTAGGTGAATTTCTGTCCCATCACTTTCATCTAGCCATGTCTCAGAAATGCACAAAATATCGAATTTTTCCGCTGTGATTATTTGCACAAACACCTTTGCGACCTTCTGCGCATAAGCGCGTATACCGGAGCTGCACATACCCAGTACCCAACCTGCAGTTGTGACCTGCACCGTGAGCCACGCTTTCCTTGGCTCTGTGCAGAGATTCGTTGGTAGCCGGGGTGGGGGAAGAGAGGAAATCGGAGAGGAGATCGGAGGGAAGAGAGAGGTGATTGGCGGGGGGAGGAGAGGAGCTCAGGGGGGGAGAGAAGGTCAGGAACTCGGTGAGAGAAGGTCAGGAACTCGGGGGTGGGGGGAGGGTAAAGAGCACAGTGGGAATGGGTGAAGAACATGATCCAGGTCTAAAGGCAGGGGGGTGGGGGTGGGTGCAGGGGGTGAGAGTGAGAACATGATTCAGATGGGAAGATGGATCACATTCTTCAAACCCCACCCCCTTTACACCCGCATTACATTCTCCCTCTCCTCCCCCTAGACCTGGTTGATTTCTCGGAAAGCATGTGCAGCAAGTGACATGATTGGACTGGACAAAATCCAGAAGCACTGTCACTATTCACTTCATACCCAATAAACTTTGTTAACAATCCATGACCCACACAAAATGCCCCACTATGAGGAGTTGGGGGGGTGGGGAAGGTAAGGAACCCGGGGGAAGGTCAGGATCCCAGTGGGGTGGAACTTGAGTGGGGGTGGGAAGGAGGTCAGGAACCCGGGGGGAGGTTAGGAACTTGGGCAGAGTGAGGTCAGGAACTTGGAGCGGGGGGGGGGGGGGCAGAGGTGAAGGAGGTCAGGAACGTGTTGGGGAGGGAAAAGATCAGAAACTCGGCAGGGGTGGGGGGGAAGGTTAGGAACTTGTTGGGGGGGGGAGAGAGAAGGTCCTAACCCATGAGGGTGAGCTCTCTCTGGAGCCTGGCAGGCAGAATAAATGGCTCAAATTAGGCAGGTAGGATCTAATTACACATTCCAGATAAACTGCTGGGTGTGTCTTGGGGACCAATCAGAAATCTGGTGTTGCAAATAGACGCGACCCTAATTTTCCAATACAGCATATGATTGCAGTTCTAACAATTTGTTTTGAATACTCCTCGCATTTACATAGAACATAAGAGGAGGAAAGTTACCCAAAATACCCCCTTAAAAATAACATTGAACAACACAGACTTCATAATTTTTTTAATAATTCGCAAGCAAATCTGGGTTTTCAAAATGGGTTTTACTCCCTGAAGTGTCTGCCAAAAGAAATGACTAAGGGGCGCGATACAAAACATGTTGCTTAAGCAGTTATGAGTTTAGCCAGCTATGTAACCTCCTCATTCTTCTGGCTCAGTGATAGCAATCTTGCCTCTGAGTTAGAAGGCTGTGGGTTCAAGCTCCACTCCACATTTGAGCTCAAAATCTAGGCTGACACTTCAGTACAGTACTAAGGGAGTGCAGCAGTGTCATAGGTGCCGTCTTTCAGATGAGGTGTTAAACCGAGGCCCCATCTGCCTTCTTGGGTGGGCATAAAAGATCCCATGGCACTATTTGAAGAGGGGAATGCTCCCTGGAGTCCTGGCCAATATTTATCCCTCAACCAGTATCACTAATAAACACATATTATCAAGTCTTTATGACATTGCTGTTTGTGGGACCTTGCTATGCTGCATTACAACAGTGACTACACTCCAAAAGTACTGTAAAGCACTTTGAGACATCCTGAGGTTGTGAAAGTTGCTATATAAAGTCTTTCTTTAGAGATTGCATGTCTCTGACAAGGAAGAAACCAAGTTTAGAAACTGCCTTGCTGACACCACTCACCAACCGCCCAAGTAGGCAGCCAGTCAGGGTAGCTACTTATGTAATAGCAAAATACTGCGGATGCTGGAAATCCGAAATAACAACAGAAAGCGCTGGAAAAACTCAGCAGGCCAGGCAGCATCCGTGGAGAGAGAAACAGAGTTAACGTTTCAGGTCGAAGATCTTTCGTCAGAACAGTTCTGACGAAAGGTCTTCGACCTGAAACGTTAACTCTGTTTCTCTCTCCACGGATGCTGCCTGGCCTGCTGAGTTTTTCCAGCATTTTCTGTAGCTACTTATGTAAATCTTGTAAGTCTGGTTAAAATCTATTGTTCTAATCCAATTTTCGTCTCCTGCTGGAGTACAATTGCACGGATGCCAGGAACCCTCCAGTCCTTCACGCAAGTGGCCATTCTTCCTGCACGAGCCTAGACAGTGAATGATAGCAAGCTATTTCACCATGGAAGGCATCACTGTTGAACTCGATCCTGTACTCACCCGATGTCCATACACGTGTTCTTTTCAGCAACTCGCAATCAGGAATGGGAACATAGGTAGAGTTTCCCCCCGCTAATCAAAAGGCACTGAAGCCAATTGTGACATCTTGTTGCTACCCCAGTTTAAGTCAAATAAGTAAGGGTCCTTGACCTCTATGGTTCATATCTACACCACACAGAGCATTTACCAACTGACCACCTGAGACACAGTTGAAATCTGTGTAACAATTCGTGAGGCCTAAACCTTAAACGGTGTCAGCCGTGGCTCAGTCATAGCAATCTCTCCTTTGAATGGTTGTGGGTTCAAGCCACACTCCAGAGACTTGAGCACATTGTCTAGGCTGGCACTTCCGTGCAGTACCGAGGGAGTGCTGCACTGTCAGAGATGCCACCTTTCAAATGAGACGCTACACCAAGGCCTAATCTGCCCTCTCAGGTGGACGTAAAAGATCCCACGGCACTATTCAAAGAGCAGGGGAGTTTTCCCAGTGTCCTGGCCGACATTTTTTCCTCAACCAACACCTAAAACAAATGATCTGGTCATTATCTCATTGCTGTCTGCAGGACTTGCTGTGCACAAATTGGTTGCTGAATTTTCTACATTCAATGTGTCAGCTGTGGCTCAGTGGGTAGCACTTTTACCTCAGAGTCAGAGGTTCTGGATTCAAGTCCCACTCCATAGACTTGAGCACAAAAATATAAGCTGACATTCCAGTGCAGTACTGAGAGAGTGCTGCGCTGTCGGAGGTGCCATCTTTTGGATGAGACGTTAAACTGAGGCCCAGTCTGCTCTCAGGTGCATGTAAAAGATCCCATGGCACTATTTCGAAGAAGAGCAGGGGAGTTATCCCAGGTGTCCTAGCCAATATTTATACCTCAATCAATATAACAAAAACAGATTATCTGGTCATTATCACATTGCTGTTTCTGGGAGCTTGCTGCGCGCAATGTGGCTGTCGCATTTCCTACATTACAATGGTGACTACACTTCAAAAAGTACTTCATTGTCTGTAAAGCACTTTAGAACATCCTGAGGTTGTGAAAGGCACTATATAAATGCAAGTCTTTCTTTCTTTACAAGTCATTCAGGCAGAACCGCCTTACAAGGTGATGCTCCCAGCTGCACTGCTTCAGGTAGGAGATGGGTGTAATTCAGTAGGAAGTTTTGCCTGCAACGTCGGGAGATGGTATAGCTGGTATAGTGATCCTGGCTAGTCGATTAGGAAGCTTGCAAGGTACAGACGCCAGTCAGCTACTTCAGTTTTCACTGTTTGTAATGTAGGGTCAGTAACAACAGTTCAAGTCGTTAAAACCAGGATTTCCTGTGGCAGAAGAAATGCTCTTTTGTGCCTCAAACAGGCAGCCAGAGCAAATAGTTTTAAATTAACTTGAGTTAGCTTTGGATGAGGCATATTCTTTACTCCTGGTGTCAGGAGACAAAAACAATATTTGAAACTGTCTAGGGAGATCCACATTTCCATGGCAGCCTTCCGACCCCAGATTCTCTCCGTCGCATATACCGTCTACTTCCACCTCCATATCGCCCGTCTCTGTCCCTGCCTCAGCCCATCTGCTGCTGAAAGCCTCATCCATGTCTTTTATCATCTCCAGACTCAATTACTCCAATGCTTTCCCATCCTTCACCCTCTGTAAACATCAGCTCATCCAAAACTCTGCTGTCCATATTCTACAGAGTGTCTATTGACACCACTGTGTCAGTCAATGCTTGCACTGTGTTAGCCAATGAGTTGGAGGCGGGGTGGGACTTACGGCAGTACTCACAGCAAACAATGGCCCAGAAATTCGGGTCCCAATGCGTGAGTACGCACGGAGTACTCACGCGTGGACCCGATGGAAGCGCCGGTTTCTTGCATGCACTACGCATGAGCGGGAAACCGGCATTTCCGATCCTCTGAATGAAGGGGTTCAGAGGTCGAACGCGTGTGCGCGGGAGTCTGCGCGTGCACGTTGAACTTCCTTTTTTTTTAAAACAGGTTTTTCTGTGCGTGAAGGCCTCTACATTTTACACATTTAAAAACCAGGCGTAAGGACTTCATTTTAAAAGGTAAGTGGTCAATTAATTAAAATTAGAACATTTTTTCCACAGGTTTATTATTTTTTAATACTTTAAAGTAAGGTAAGTGTATTTTTAGCCCGGTTTTTTATAAAATTATTTTTTTCAAAAATTTAAATTATTGTTTAAAATAGTTATTTAATGTTATTTATAGTTTATTTTAAAAGTGTGATTTTTAAAAATATTTATTTGAAGGTTAAGTACTGTTTTGGGGGCTGGAGTTTTCATTAGTTTGACAGGTCTTTCTGTCAATCTCATGAATGGACTTTTCCCTCCTCCGATTGGTTGCCCTGTGCTCACGTGATCCCAGCCGACGCATCGCACTAACTACGCCGCTGGATCACGCAAGCACAGCGCGCCGGGAGCTGGACCGGGCCACAGAGAGGAAATCCACGCAGGCCCAGGCCTCAACTGCCGGCGCGCTAGGTAAGTGTAGGTCAGGGACTTGCACCCGCGGGAAGCCCCCGACACGAATTTCTGGGCCAATGTATTTTACAGCAAACAGTCTATTTATAGAGTCTACAGGAAACTCTTTTTTTATCCGGCACTGACGGGACCGGCGTGGTGCCGGTTTATCAAAAAGTCCGGATTACAGAGTGGTGTAGTTAAAAGGTACGAGAGCTCCATACACAGCAACAAATCCAGGCTTCCCTGTTGCTTAGCAACATGTGCAGGAACCCCAGCCACAGACCAAGCGTCCCTGTTGCTTAGCAACATGTGCAGGAACCCCGATTGCACAGCCACAGATCGAGGAACTGCCACTAATATGAAGTAAAACTTACCTGAACTTACTCCTGAATTTTGCCAGTTAACCGAGATTTCCGGTTATTTGGGTGCCGGTAAATCGAGAGTTTCCTGTACTTAGAGTTTACAGCAGCAACTTCTCCTGATAAAGGCAGGGTGATTTCTCCAGCAAAGGCAGTGAGTAGAGGATAGTTACATAATACAAATTACATGTGTAAAATCAATCCCAGTCACTTACAGCAGTGCAGTCTCCAGGTGTGATTGACAGGGGAATTACCCAATCATATTCATTCTGGCCAGGAATAGTATACAGCCCATATCCTATTCCGCACCAAGTCCCGCTCACCCATTACACCTCGCCGACCTACACTGGCTCCCAGTCACACAATGTCTCAAATTTAAAATCCTCATCCATGTGTTCGAAGATTATTAATGTATTAATTAAGCCAAATATTCTATTCTTAGTTTCTTATTGTATGTTTCTGCTACTGTGTTATCTCATTTGTAAGCAAATTTGACTTTGTTTTAGCCTGAATGATCAAATATGGCACTGTGATATTGACCATCTTTCAAAGTAGACGGGGAACATATTGGCCAGCCCCCACAGATCCCCGTGAATAATCGTATGTTAATAGTTAGTCCTGTTGCACACCATCCCATTCATGTCAAACACACGACTGTAAGTTGCAGTTCATTGGAGAGGTTTATAAAAACTGCCTTTTTGCTGTGAAAATTGGTTAAAACTATAGTTTCCCATTGCTGGTATCATCCTGGTGAATCTATGCTGTGTGCCCTCTATGGCTTTAATGTCCTTTCTATAATGGGATACCTAATATTCTAACTGTGGCCTAACCAATGTTTTATATAAATTAGATGGGTTTTAAAAAAATATTGTTGTCTTCATTACTCTTTTAATCCCTCCCCTCCTGAATGTGACAATTCATTTTGTGTTTGGTTCAATGGGGCCACCCCTGTGGCATCTCATCCAAGTGACCTTTTCATTACATGGCAGCTTGGGCTACCAGTGCTGGTGTCCTATTCAACTGTGCGAGTCGCAGTTACTGAGCCTAGTACTATCACCCAGAATCCACACATACGCTCTTCCAGCAGAGAGGTCTCACAGGATGAGAACTAGCTGCAAGATCCTCTGAGCAAATTGGTTCATCTCTGTCTCTCTAGCTTGAGGATGCAGGGTCCCTACTGGTTGAGACGAGGGTCCTTCCTGGTCTGTATGATAAGAATATAAGAACATAAGAAATAGGAGCAGGAGTAAGCCATTTGGCCCTTCGAGCCTGCTCCGCCATTCAATAAGATCATGGCTGATCTTCTACCTCATCTCCACTTTCCTGCACTATCCCCATATCCCTTGATTCCCTTAAGAGTCAAAAATCTATTGATCTCTGTCTTGAATATACTCAACGACTGAGCCTCCACAGCCCTCTGGGGTGGAGAATTCCAAAGATTCACCACCCTCTGAGTGAAGAAATTTCTCATCTCAGTCCTAAATGGCCGACCCCTTATTCTGAGACAGTGACCCCTGGCTATAGATTCCCCAGCCAGGGGAAACATCCTCCCTGCATCTACCCTGCCAAGCCCTGTAAGAATTTTGTACGTTTCAATGAGATCACAGAGTAACAGAGATAGTGTTCTCGCGGTGAGGCACTATACTCACCTAGTCCATGTAACTATTGATCAAAAGACTCGATTATGTTGAGTAATTTTGCTCTATCTGGTAAATGGGAAGTCAACATTTCCCATTTTTAAGAAAGCTCCCTTAGTTCGCAATTCACAAGAGTCATAGAGTCATAGAGTTTTACAGCACAGAAAGAGGCCCTTCGGCCCAACATGTCTGCGCCGCCCATCCATCCCTGTCCAGTCTAATCCCATTTTCCAGCATTTGGTCCATAGCCTTGTATGCAATGGCATTTCAAGTGCTCATCCAAATGCTTCTTGAATGTTGTGAGGGTTCCTGCCTCTACCACCCTTTCAGGCATTGAGTTCCACATTCCAACCACCCTCTGGGTGAAAAAGTTCCTCCTCAAATCCCCTCTAAATCTCCTGCCCCTTACCCTGAATCTATGCCCCCTTGTTATTGACCCCCCTACTAAGGGGAAAAGTTCCTCTTTGTCTACCCTATCTATGCCCCTCATCATTTTGTACACCTCAATCAGGTCCCCCCTCAGCCTTCTTTGCTCCAAGGAAAACAACCCCAGCCTGTCCAGCCTCTCTTCATAGCTGCGGCGCTCCATCCCAGGTAACATCCTGGTGAATCTTCTCTGCACCCTCTCCAAAGCAATCACATCCTTCCTATAGTGAGGCGACCAGAACTGCACACGGTACTCCAGCTGTGGCCTCACCAGCGTTTTGTACAGTTCCATCATAACCTCCCTGCTCTTATATTCTATGCCTCGGCTAATGAAGGCAAGTATCCCATATGCCTTTTTAACCACCTTATCTACCTGTTCCGCTGCCTTCAGGGATCTATGTACATGTACACCAAGGTCCCTCTGACCCTCTGTACTTCCTAGGGTCCTACCACTCATTGTGTATTCCCTTGCCTTATTTGTCCGTCCAAAATGCATCACCTCGCACTTTTCAGGGTTAAATTCCATTTGCCACTTTTCCGCCCATCTGACCAACCCGTTTATATCGTCCTGTAGCCTGAGGCTTTCCTCCTCACAATTTACCACCCCACCAATTTTCGTGTCATCTGCGAACTTACTGATCATACCTTTTACATTCTCATCCAAATCATTTATGTAGATCACAAACAACAAGGGACCCAGCACCGATCCCTGAGGTACCCCACTGGACACAGGCTTCCAGTCACAAAAGCAACCTTCGACCATCACCCTCTGCCTCCTGCCACTCAGCCAGTTTAGGATCCAACGCGCCAAGGCACCCTGGATCCCATGGGCTCTTACCTTCTTGACCAGTCTCCTATGCGGGACTTTGTCAAAAGCTTTACTGAAGTCCATGTAAACTACATCCACAGCATTTCCCTCATCCACCCCCCTAGTCACCCCCTCGAAAAATTCAATCAGATTTGTCAGACATGATTTACCCTTGACAAAGCCATGCTGACTATCCCCGATTAATCCTTGCCTCTCCAAGTGGAGACTAATTTTGTCCCTCAGAATTTTTTCCAATAATTTCCCTACCACAGATGTTAGGCTCACTGGCCTGTAATTCCCTGGTTTATCCCTGCTACCCTTCTTGAATAATGGTACTACGTTAGCTGTTCTCCAGTCCTCTGGTACATCCCCTGTGGCCAGAGAGGTTCTGAAAATTTGTGTCAGAGCCCCTGCAATCTCCTCCTTTGCCTCCCACAGCAGCCTGGGATACATCTCGTCTGGGCCTGGGGATTTATCCACTTTTTGGCCTGCTAAAACCGCTAGCACCTCCTCCCTCTCGATGCTAATATGTTCAAGTATGTCACAGCCCCCTTGCCCGATTTCTATGTCTGCATCGTCTTTCTCCATAGTGAACACAGATGCAAAAAATTCATTTAAAACCCCGCCTACATCATCTGGCTCTACACACAGATTGCCACTTTGGTCCCTAATGGGCCCTACCCTTTCCCTGGTTATCCTCTTGCCCTTAATATACTTATAAAACATCTTAGGATTTTCCTTTATTTTGCTCGCCAGTGTTATTTCATGGCCCCTCCTCGCCCTCCTAATTTCTTTTTTAAGTATGCCCCTGCATTTTTTATACTCCTCTAGGGCTTCTTCCGTCTTTAGTCTTTTGTAACTGCCAAAAGCCCCCCTTTTATTTCTAATGCATTTTTGTATGTCCCTTGTCATCCAAGGTTCCCTTTGCTTGTTGGTCCCACCCTTGACCTTTACAGGAACATGTTGGCGTTGTACTCTCTCTATTTCCCTTCTGAAAGTCTCCCACTGCTTTGATGCGGATTTTCCTATAAGTAGCTGCTCCCAGTCCAATTTGGCCAGATCCTGCCTTATCATATTAAAATCGGCCTTCCCCCAATTTAGAACCCTTATTTCCGGGCCGTCTTTGTCTTTTTCCATGACCACCTTAAATCTCACCGAATTGTGGTCACTGTCGCCAAAATGCTCTCCTACTGACACTTCCACCACTTGCCCGGCTACATTCCCCAGAATTAGGTCCAGTACCGCCCCCTCTCTTGTAGGACTTTCTACATGTTGGCTCAAAAAGCTCTCCTGGATGCACTTTAAGAATTCTGCACCCTCTAAGCCTTTCACACTCTGACTATCCCAATTTATATTGGGGAAGTTGAAATCCCCCACTATTATTACCCTATTATTTTCGCACTTTTCTGAGATTTGCCTACATATCTGTTCCTCTATCTCCCCCTGACTGTTTGGGGGCCTATAGTACACTCCCAGCAAAGTGCTTGCCCCCTTTTTGTTTTTAAGTTCTACCCATATGGCCTCATTAGAGGAACCCGCTAATATATCATCCCTCCTTACAGCAGTAATTGACTCCTTAATTAATATTGCAACACCCCCTCCCCTTTTACACCCCCCTCTGTCTCGCCTGAAGATTCTATACCCCGGAATATTGAGCTGCCAGTCCTGACCCTCCCTCAACCATGTCTCCGTGATAGCAACAATATCGTACTCCCATGTGTTCAACAACAACTTCAGTTCATCCACCTTATTTGCAAGACTCCTTGCATTAAAATAAATGCCTTCCAGCCCTGCCATATTCTCTTTTGCCTTCACATATTTGCTTTGCCTTCCCAGCTGACTTGTTTTTCCCTCTGTATTTGGCTGTAAATCATCCCCTACTATAGCTCCACTCTGTACCCCATCCCCCTGGGTGACAGATGAGGAAGGTTCCACTGAGCTGCCTCACTTGCTTTGCTCTGGGGATGTGGGTGCGCTGTTGCCCGGACAGCCCAATGGCTTGCTTGGCCCCCCTCAGAGGGCATCAAGAGTTAAGAATGTGGTGTGGGACTGTACTCAACAAGTAGAGCAGACAACACAGGGTAGGGGTAGCAGATTCTGTTCCCTGAAGCACACTGGTGAAGCAGTCGTGTTTTTACAACAATTCGGAAGCTTATGGCCATTTCTTCTGCCGAACGCCCACAAATTACCAGATTTATTCAATTCTGTGTCCTATGTTGCTCTGTTGGGTTTTACAATCAATGTCTTCTGGGTTGCTAATCTTATACCATAACCGGGACACTACATCTCCAGATCAGCTACAATTCCCCCATCACAGTATGCAACTTTTGCTTACAAAACTCTACCACCCTCCTTGGGAAATTTTACTCCAAATATTTAATGGGCAATGCTATACTACACCCACGTATATCTATTATATTGAAAGCCTTACATGCACCACACATTTCCTATAAGTGTCTCACTTCCTGCCACAGTTTAGACATCACACTTCAGCAAAACCTCTGATTCACTGTGAGCAACACCACGGAGATCTCGTTAGTATCACTTATGAAAGTTTTCCTTGATTTTTCCAAAGTATTCTCTTTAATATCATTCGACAGAAACACTGGAATATTCCTGCACATTTCTGAATTTTGCTTCATCTTGCTATTGGTGGAATTGAGCCGTCCTTATTGAGTTCTGGCTGAGGCAGCACACTGCAGTATCATCACATCAGCGGAAGGAGGAGGAGGGTCCACAGTCTCTCCAAAAGAGGGACAGACCAGCTGCATTGTCGGGTAACGGTAAGATGAATGATACGATGAAAGTGGAGCATCGATGGGGATAGTAGTGCGTGCTGCAGCCTGAAACAAAACAGGGTAACATTTACCCGAGTAATTATTAACCTCCTTATACCTCACTGAGTTCAAATCAGTCCACTTGTGCTGTTTTTATGATGGATTTGAAGCATAGACGTTTACAACACAGGTAATGGCCATTCGGCCCATCATATCTGTGCCGGCTCTCTGCTAGAGTAATCCAAAACTAACACGCTGTACAAATGTGAAGGATTCAGATTCAAATATTATCCACTTTGAATCAGATGCAACCCCGAAGATACCTACATTATAAATGCCGTAGGGCATACCAGAAGTAAGTATCATCATTTAAATTACTATTGATGCTGTGTAATCAAACTTAAACTGTAACCATATTGCTCCTCTTCACTGTGATAGCACCTACCTGACGCATTTTTCCTTCTGTGACACTTCCATTAGTAGCGTCAGTCAAATTGACATCTAATGACACTGCTGGACTGACACTCACTCGAGGCCATTACAGTAATGATGTGTGAAGAAGGCCTTACAAATCACACTTCCAAAACAGCCACAAAGCTCCCAATTGCTGATCTCACTCAGCATAGCAGTTGGTGAATTGGTCTCAGTGCGGAGGGCTGAAAAGGGAGAATCATCCAGGGTTTCCCTACTCTTACTATCCAACAACTACAACTTGCATTTATATGGAGCCTTTAACATAGTAAAACATCCCAAGGTTCTTCACAAGAGCGTAATCAGACAAAATAATTGACACAGGGCCAAAGAGGGAGACATTAGGACAGGTGACCAAAAGTTTGGTCAAGAGAATGGTTATAAGGAGCATCTTAAAGAGTGATGGGGAGGCAGAGAGATTTGGGGAGGGAATTCCAGAGCTTAGGGCCTAGACAGCTGAAGGCACACAACTCCTGTGGAAGGTGTGCCCGTGTGGGCATCAGGCAAGGACAGCACTGTGCTTGGCTAGGATTCTCACTGTCTAATCCTAACAAATACCACTTGGGTAAGGTACTCACCCCACGGATATCACTAAACATAGCAACAAGCAGCATATCATCCCCACTAATGTCCAAACAGGCAAAGCTTCCCACAGTAGTTACTGGACAATGATCAGGATTGAAAGCCCTGGCTGATTTCCCCTTCCTAGCCAAGGGGCATTTATTACATCAATTGTAGCTGAGATCAGCCAGCACATCACAAATCAGGGATCGAATTTGGGACGTTCCTGGTCTAGAAGGCTCAGTTCAACACTGGGCAATGTACTTCCCAAAAAGGCCATTGGAGAAGGCTGACTATTTCTGATGTAAGGTCATCGACCTGAAACGTTAACCCTACATTTCTCTTTCCACAGATGCTGCCTGACCTGCTGGGTGTTTCCAGCATTTTCTGTTTTTATTTCAGATTGTCAGCATCTGCAATATTTAGCTTTTCATTTTGCTTTTTGCCTATTTAATGTGGTCTATTCTTAATTGAACTGGATGGAACATGACTATCTGAAGGGAACAGTCATGCCCTGGATGCAACACAATCATTGTGAATTAGAAGAGAGTTAGTATTCATTCATTCAAATGCAAATGAGGTAGATTTCTTTCATAAAATAAAATTTTGGGATAGAGTATATGAGTAATTTGAGACATGACATGAGGTAAATGTAAGATGCTTGGGAGGAACAGTTAACTTTGGACCGAGAGTTCCCAAACCTCTATCACTGGGGCTTTCCTCACATTATGTCTGGGTTTGTTTTAGACTAATTGATAGAGATTGATTGCTATGATTAGTCAACAACTCCATTATCATTGCATCATGTGACTACCAGGATGGTAGAAGGCGAACTAGATGGACCTTGATCTTTTTTCAAATCTAGAAATTCCCATGTTTCTGTGCCCTTTAAAGGCTGGTGTCTGGGTACTCACTTGGTATGGGCAGACTAAAGTTTGGAATTGAAGAAACCTTACATACCAGTGGTGGATATTTATACAGTCTGGCATTATTGGGTTCGATAACAGCAGTTGTCTGGACATTTGCATCTCTTGCATTGACTAAACGAAGATACAGCTCTGCATTTTCCAACTATAAGGCAAAGAAAAATCAAAACGGCATGAAATGTATGTATTGTATGACAATCTTGATTTACAAACCCAAAAATGATTTGTGGATCTATAGGATAATGGTCTTTTTCATGGCCTCACTCTCCTGGTTACTGTGTTTAACAAGTTTCATCGTAGCTCAATGTGCCCTTCTCCAAATACAGCCTACTGCTCTGAATTCAAAGTTGATGAATTTGAATTATTGATTTTCTTTATAGCACAAAAAACCCACTTCCTGCGTGGTTTTATTTTAGCTGCTTAATTTGAATTACTGGATGATTCACATCTTTTTTGACCAAAAACAACTTCAAATTAACAGCGGTAGACTTAGCAGGCTGTGCATATTCAACAAAAACTTGCATTTATATAGTACCTTTGATGTAGAAAAATGTCCCAAAGTGCTTCACAGAGGCGTAATCAAACAAATGGTGATATTAGGAGGAGTGGCAGTTGATTGAAGCTGCCTGAAGTCTCCACGTTCTGACTGGCATCCCGTAGTTGTTAACAGTACGGACAGCTGACGGAGACTTCGGGCAGCTTCAATCAGCTGCTCGCACTGTTAACAACTACAGCAGCAACAAGTGACAAAGGGGATGGATGATACAAGAGCCTGTGTACAGCTGTAATTGGCCACTACCATGGCAATTATGGCTACCCAACCAGAACAGACACAGACACATGCAGACTTCATTTGTATGATTGCTCTGTTTGTCCATTGTAAGAGCATGACTACAAATGCATGAATGTATGAAAAGAAGCATGTGGAAAAGACCATCAAGCCCGGACTATCCAGACAGTAGTGAAACCATGGAGACCACTCACCCACCCCATCAATGCGGCGAAAAAAACTACAGCCAATTCATGGATTACTCTGGCAAATTCATTTCCGCCTCCCTAGGGCAATCGAGCAAAGTTCCAGAAGACTGTGGAAGCGCAAAGCTACTCATAATCACAGGTAACTAGCAACTTAAACTCTATAACTGAAAGTGTCCTCTTCTCTCAGTAGCCTGTCAGTTCCCTTTTAAAGGACTGCAGCAACTCCTTATCCATTACATGTTTACAGCAGTTTGCTCCAAGAGGTGATGGCATTCTGTAAAAAGAAATAGCTCCTGGCTAATCTAATCTAATCCTTGGCCTACAGATTTAACATTTTGTGCTCAAATAGTCCTAGCAATACAACGTAAAACTCTATTTGCTTTCCCTGCAGCATCTCACACTACTTGCGCACCTTTAATGAGTGCCGAACTACTACTCTAAAGGCTCTTGCTTGACCTGTTGCCTTTAACGGGTAGTCCTGCATGGTATAGACATGCCTGGCGTTTCTTAACCCTAATGCATGATTTGTCCATATTAAAGGACATCTGCAATATAGAAACAGGAGTTGACCATTCAGCCATCTGACCCTGTCTAATTCAATTAGATCACGGCTGATCTGCACCGCAACTCCATTTACCCGCCTTTGATCCATATCCCTTGATACCTTATATAATAAAAAATCTGTCAATCTCAGTCTTGAAAATTTCAATTCACCCAACATCCACAGCCTTTTGAGGGAGAGAATTCAACATTTCCACTACCCTTTATTTCACTCCCGAATGGCTTAGCTATAATTGAGATTGTGCCCCCACCAGAGGAAATAGCTTCTCTGTATCTACTCCATCAAATCCTTTTAAACACCTCAATTAGATCACCCCTCAACTTTCTAAACTCATGGGCTCAACTCCCTTAACTCATCTAAATTGGCCTGCAACCATTTATTTAATGTGAATTACTAACCCGTGCAAATGATTGCATCATCAGCCAATTTAAAAATGGTTCGATTTAAACTCTCAACCTGAAATCATCAATGCATCTTCTCAGACACTGTCCAGATTATTTTACCTGAGGCACTCCATTTAGTTCACCAGTAGTCATGGATGGTTTAACTGGAAGAACTCGAACTGGAACTTTCCATCGGCCGCTGATTACACGATTCTGACAGTCAAAAATATCAATTTTGATCCAACCTCGTGAGAGGAGGCGGTTGATGTCCTGCCCATAGGGATCACTGCCGCCAGAAGCCTGTAGCTCCATTAGAAGACTAATACCTGGAGATGGACGCACCCTGGCATATAACAGAATAGATAAATAAAATCCATGAAATCAGATAGCTAATACCTGTTTTAAAATACACAAAGCAGTCACTATTAGCACCTGCGTCCATTTTTTATTTATTTTATTTTCAGGTCTTTCATGCCATTCCCTGATTGAGCGGACAGGCAGACAACCTACTCACAGGTCTCAAGACTTCAGATCTAGCATTTAAGGTGTCAGCCTTGGCTCAGTGGTACCACACATGCCTCCGAGTTAGAAGGTCATGGGTTCAAGTCCCACTCCAGAGACCTGAGCACATAATCTGGGCTGACACTTCAGTGCAGTACTGAGGGACTGTCAGAGGTGCTGTCTTTTGGATTAGACGTTAAACCGAGGCCCTGTCTGCCCTTTCAGGTGGATGTAAAAGATCCCATGGCACTATTTGAAGAAGAGCAGAGAAGTTCTCCCGATATCCTGGCCAACTTTTATCCCTCAAACAATATAACTAAAACAGATTAACTGGTCATTTATTTTATTGCTGTTTGTGGGACCTTGCTGTGTGCAAATTGGCTGCCACATTTCCCACATTACAACAAGTGACTACACTTCAAAAGTACTTAATTGGTTGTAAAGCACTTTGGGACAGCCTGAGGTCATGCAAGGCGCTATATCTGGCTGCAGTGTGCACCATCTACAAGATGCACTGCAGCAACTCGCCAAGCCTTCTTCGGCAGCACCTCCCAAATCCGCGACCTCTTCCACCTAGAAGGACAAGGGCAGCAGGCATATGGGAACACCACCACCTCCAAATTTCCCTCCAAGTCACACACCATCCTGACTTAGAAGTATATCGCCGTTACTTCATTGTCGCTGGGTCAAAATCCTGGAACTCCCTCCCCAACAGCACTGTGGGAGTACCTTCACCACACGGACTGCAGCGGTTCAAGAAAGCGGTTCACCACCACCTTCTCAAGGGCAACTAGGGATGGGCAATAAGTGCTGGCCTTGCCAGTGACGCCCGGATCTCATAAGTGAATTAAAAAAAAATCACTGCAAGTCTTTCTTTTTCTTTTCTATGTTAACCTGCTACTGGTAAGAAGAGTAAGTGGGGTGTTGGGTCAACCCACAGTGCTCCTGTTCAGCTCCCTCTAGCTGGCTCTAAGAAACACTGTCACAACCCCAGGAGCAGTTCACCAACCCTAGCTTGGTTTGAAAATGACAGGTGGCTTTGGGACAGGGCAAAGAATTGGTGAAAATAACTTACATAATTTGGGGAAAAGAAGCCAAAAAAGCAAATTTGTTTTCAGGACAATGGTCGTAGAAAGACTGTTCAATTTTTTTTAAATCTCCTGGTAGGGTTACTTGTGAAACGCTGCTACTTCCAGATTTAAAAGATTGTAAGAGTGAAAACATATTCTCAGACGTTTTGCTCATTCTTAATTATGTTAATCAGTATATAAATATACATCATTTTTCAGTGATTGTACCCCTTTCCACTTACTTCATGATATTGAAATACTACCAACCAATCAGCCAATCAACCAACTAGCCAGTCAACCAGCAAATCATCCAACCAGCTTACCAGCCTTCTATCAACCAGCCAGGCAAATACCTTAATACACTTCTGAAACACCATCTCAGTACTGAGAAATTTGCAGGTAAATCCTAACTGTACAAAAACAAATAACTTAAAAATGCCAGTTTGTTTCATATAATGGTACTTTTATAATTGATTACACGTTATTATTTACAATATATATTAAATTGGTAAGTTGCTGTGTTGAATGACGAGTCGTGTCAATAAGCACCTGGGCACAACTTGCTTGACTGCCAGGATTGCTCCGTTGCCTCTGTTAATATCTGGAAAGTAGGCAGGTAAGTTGCCAATATCGCAGTAGACAGCCGGAAGCGGAGAGGGATCGCCCATTTCCTGTCCGCCATGGTACAACCCCACCACCAGGCGGCAAACCCGATACATAGGATCCAACCCCAGGAGGAAATCATAGAACACCACAAAACCAGCCCTGAAAGGAAATCAGCCAAGGAGTCATTAGAACTTTATAACATTAATGTCTTATCCAAAATAGCAAAAGTTAGCACAATGTCACACTCCAAACTCTACTTCTCACACTAAGTTTTGTGAGGCTCCACTCCCAGCACACGGCTTCACTCAGTGGGACGAAAGAGCAGAAAATTGTATGTCCTTGCAAATCAATGAAAGGAGCCATACTCCATTATAAGAACCCACAAAACTTTCATTCGCTGATGTCTAGATCCCATCTGAACAAACTGTTAAAGGTTCTTTTACTTACAATAGTTTTCTTTTCCAAATATCAATTTTATTGGCCTGCTTTTGTCTAAACATTGCTAAAGCCGCCATTATGGAATCAAGATGAAAGGTTGGATGGAGCCGTGGTGCAGTTAGTTTATCGCTGCAGTAATCTATCTGCTCCTTAAATATAACAAGGTTTCTGAAGTTGTGGAAAAAGAATCCTACTGTTACTTATACTGACGGAAAACATTCTATTAATTATTCTGGTTACAAAGGTCTTGGGTCACAATTACAGCACATCATTCTTTTCATGCTTTTTCCCAGAAATTTGTGTCTATTACATAGGCCATTCAGCCCCTCCAGCCTGTTTCGCCTTCCAGTTAGATCATGGCTGATCTGTACCTCAACTCCATTCACCTGCCTTTGACCATATGCCTTAATACCCTTATCAAATAAAAATCTGTCGATCTCAGTCCTGAAAATTTCAATTGACCCAGAGTCCACAACCTTTTGGAGAAGAGAGTTCCACATTTCTACTACCAAGTGCTTCTTGATTTCACTCCTGAATGGCCTGGCTCTAATGTTAAAATGATGCTCCCTTGATATGGATTCACCCACCAGAGGAAATAGCTTCTCTGTAACTGCCTGATCAATTCCCTTTAGCCAAAGTGGCATAAAATATCCATACAATTCCAGAACTTAGTCAAACCCAACAGGAGTAAATCATTATTTTTATTGAAATCTGTAAAAATAAGCCCCAGGCAAAAGAACCCAATTTACATTATTTGTCCTATTCAGATATCAGAAGCAAATTACCTTGTAGTCTCTTATCCAATAGGAGAAATCTTATTTTTAGTTTACTTGCCAAAGCCTTCTGAACTCAGCAAAAAGTCACAAAACTGGCCTTAGCTAGGGACTCCGTCATTGAGCATCATCATCATCATTCTTCCTGGATGTCAATGGGAAGGAGTCAGTCAATGACATCAAAGTTCAGTACCAACCTTCAGACTGTGAGGAATGACTTGAAAAATGACTTTTTTTGGACTCCTCCGATGGTTTGGTGAATTTAGCCAGTGAAAAGCTGAGTCAAACAAGCAACAATTTGCATTTATATAGCGCCTTTAACATACTGCAACGTCCCAAGGTGCTTCACAGGAGTGTTACCAAACAAAATTTGACACCGAGCCATTTAAGGAGGTATTAGGACAGGTGACTAAAAGCTTGGTCAAAGAGGGAGGTTTTAAGGAGTCTTAAAGGAGGAGAGAGAGGTAGTGAGGCGGCGATGTTTAGGGAGGAGATTCCAGAGCCTAGAGGCGAGGCAGCTGAAGGCACAGCTGCCAATGGTGGAGCAATTCAAATCGGGAATGCGCAAGAGGCCAGAATAGGAGCAGCACAGAGATCTCGGAGGGTTGTAGGGCCGGAGGAGATTACAGAGAAAGGGAGGGGGCGAGGCCACGGAGCGGTTTGAAAACAAAAATGAGAATTTTTAAATCGAGGTGTTGCTTAACCGGGAGCCAATATAGGTCAGCAAGCACATGGGTGGTGGGTGAACGAGACATGGGCCCAGAAATTCGGGTCTCCACAGGTGAGTACACACAGGGTACTCACCCGTAGGCCGAATGGAAGTGCCGGTTTTCTGCATGTACTGCGCATGCATGGGAAACCGGCACTTCCGATCCTCTGAACGAAGGGGTTCAGAGGTCGAACGCGCGCGCAGGAGAGGCTGTGCGTGCACTTTGAACTTAGGTTTTTTTTTTACAGGTTTTCCCGGGAGGGTAAGCCTGCAGGATTTACATATTTAAAAAGCAGGCGTAAGGCCTGCTTTTTGCAAGGTAAGTGGTTAATTAATTAAAATTAAAACATTTTTTCCACAGGTTTATTATTTTTAAATACTTTAAAGCAAGGTAAGTTATTTTTAGCCCCGTTAGAATATAAAATTATTTTTTTCAAAAATTTAAATTATTGTTTAAAATAGTTATTTAATGTAATTTATAGTTTATTTAAAAAGTGTGATTTAAAAAAAAAATTATTTGAAGGTTTACTGCTATTTTGGGGCCCGTAGTATTTATAAGTTTTGACAGGTCTTCCTGTCAATCTTATGAATGGGCTTTTCCCTCCTCCGATTGGCTGCCCATGGCTCACATGATCCATGGGGACGCATCGCACTAACTACGCCCCTGGGACACGCAAGCACAGCGCGCCGGCAGCTGGGCCAGGCCCCGAGCGGAATTCCACGGGGCCCTACAGCTCAACTGCCGGCGCGCAAGGTAAGTGCAGGTTGGGGGCTTACACACGCGGGAAGCCCCCGACCCGACTTTCTGGGCCATTGTGTGAGTTAGGATACGGGCAGCAGAGTTTTGGACGAGTTCAAGTTTATGGAGGGTGGAAGATGGGAGGCCTGCCAGGCGAGCACTGGAACAGTCAAGTCTAGAGTAACAAAGGCATGGATGAGGGCTTCAGCAGCAGATGAGCTGAGCGATGTTACGGAGTTGGAAATAGGCAGTCTTGGTGATGGAGAGGATATGTAGTCGAAAGCTCATCTCAGGTCCAATAGGGCGCCAACGTTGTGAACGGTCTGGTTCAGCCTCAGGCAGTGACCAGGGTGAGGGATGGAGTCGGTGGCTAGGGAATGGAGTTTGCGGCAGGAACTGAAGACAATGGGGTCGATTTTCCTGGAGCCGTCAGGCGGGGTTTCAGGCATGTGGGGTGGGGGGGGGGGAGGAAAATCCCGAATTTGGGGGTCCTGACACCATCCCGCTCAAAACCCCGCCCCACGCAAGTTTCAGGGGCGGCGGGTATCCGCCCCACACTGGGACCCGCTGAACCCAGGCGGGAAGGGATTAGTGCCAATTAACTGCCTGTTAACAGGTAGTTAACAGGCCGTTTTTAGCCTAATCCCTATTTTGAGGGGTTTCGTGTGGGATTCCCGACGGCGCCAAACCACGCCAGGTTAGAGCAGGCGAGCCGTCGGGTTGAAGGAGTTGGAGGGGTCGCGATGTCGGTGCTCAGGTGAGTGATGGGTGCATGAGTGCAAAGGTAAGTGTGTTTGGTGTGTCTAAAGTGTGTAAAGAACTTTTACTTACCTGTACTTACCTTAACGGCCTTTCTTCCTGTAGCCGTCGGGAACCCATCACTCAGCCGGCACTTAAAGATGAACGGCTGCGATCTGTGAAAAGTGACAGCCTTCAGCTTTGAGTGCTGCTGAGAGTTCTAACTGAGTCTGTGCAGAAGGACTCAGGTTAGAACTCAGACTGTCAGTGTTTCACAGCTTCAAACAGCTGTGAAACACTGATATTTCATCTGTCAAGAACTCTTGACAGATGAAATTGCAGTCTGTGACATCACCTGTTACCGGGTGGCCCTTAATTGGCCTGTTGAGCCCGCTGGGCGGGCTCAACAAGGTCAATCAAGGGAAAATCGCGCGGATTGGCCGGACGTCGAAGTAGGCGGGTCTAAAACCCGAAAGTTGTAGTCCCGCCTTCTTCCCGACAGCTTCAGGAAAATCGACCCCAATGGCTTTGGTCTTTCCAATATTTAGTTGGAGGAAATTTCTGTTCATCCAGGACTGGATGTCAGACAATCAGCGTGACAAATCAGAGACTGTGGAGGGGTCAAGGGAGGTGCTGGTGAGCTGGAGCCTGGTGTCGTCAGCGTACATGTGGAACCTGACGCTGTGTTTTCGGATGATGTCGCCGAGAGGCAGCATGTAGAAGAGAAATAGGAGGGGGCAAGGATAGATCTTTGGGGTCTCCAGAGGTAATGGTGTGGGAGCGGGAAGAGAAGCCATTGCAGGTGATTCTCTGGCTATGACTGGATAGATAAGAATGGAACCAGGCGAGAGCAGTCGCACTCAGCTGGACGACGGAGGAGAGGCGTTGGAGGATGATGGTGTGGTCAACCATGTCAAAGGCTGCAGACAGGTCAAGAAGGATGAGGAGGGATAGTTTACCACGGTCACAGTCACATAGGATGTCATTTGTGACTTTGATGGGGCCATTTCAGTGCTGTGGCAGGGGTGGAAACCTGATTGGAGGCATTCAAACATGGAGTTGCAAGAAAGAAGGGCACGGAGAAACAGACCAGGGAAGGTTTCGAATTTGATCCCACATAAGCACGCAGTCAGCTGATTTCTGATGGGACAGTATCGGGCTGCTGTATTTGGTCTCAGCACCCATAGATTAGAGAGGGGAAACAGTCAGCAAGGGTTTCTGCTTCTGATGGATTCCACAGTGACCTCTGCTGGAAGTGCCTGTCTGCACATTGACTGAGCACAGCATCAGGCTCAGCTGCGATGGCTCCCAGGAATGAATAGTCCACTAACACACAACGTCAAGGGTCCCACATGAATAATGGCCACATGGGTGAGGCCATTGGAAGGCAACCTGCAGCCCTGAGGAGTCAGCATTTTCAGGAGAGGGGAGAAAAATAATCAGAGGAAAGCGATTTTCTTTCCAACGGTTAATTGAAAAAATATTTTACACATTTATACTAAATCTGAGATAACCTCAGAGCAGTGTCAGGGAATCGTCATACATTCGCATACCCATATCTATGAAGTGGAATAAAATGAATGAACCGCTTAAGATAAATCATAAGTCCTGAATTTCCACAGGGTTGTCCTGATCTCCCAGTCAGAGCTTTGCAGTGAAAACATCCAATTACACCGTTTCTCTGGGAGTTCCACTGAGATTCCAGCAGGAGATCGGGACAACTCCTGCAGAAATTCAGGACTATATAGTGTATAGTAGTTATCATACACTTGTACAAATCATCTATCTGAGTGAATCTTAATATAAACTTTAATTTAAAATAAAAAGGAGAGTTAATTGGGAACAATGGCCCACAAATTCGGGTCTCCATGGGTGAGTACGCACGGGGTACTCACCCGTAAGCCCAATGGAAGTGCCGGTTTTCTGCATGCACTGCGCATGCGCGGGAAACCGGCACTTCTGTTCCCCTGAACGAAGGGGTTCAGAGGTCGAACGCATGCGCAGGAGAGGCTGCGCGTGCGCATCGAACTTACGTTTTTTTTGCAGGTTTTCCCGGGAGGGTAAGTCTCCAGGAGTGGTGAATTAATTAAAATTTAAAAAAAAAATTCCACAGGTTTATTATTTTTAAACACTTTTAAGCAAGGTAAGTTTATTTTTAGCCCCGTTAGAAATAAAAACATTTTTTCAAAAATTTAAATTATTGTTTAAAATAGTTATTTCATGTAATTTATAGTTTATTTAAAAAATGTGATTTAAAAAAAAATTTATTTGAAGATTTAGTGCTGTTTTGGGCCGTAGTATTTATAAGTTTTGACAGGTCTTCCTGTCAATCTTATGAATGGAGCATTCCCTGCTCTGATTGGCTCCCCATGGCCCACGTGATCCCAGGGGATGCATCGAACTAACTGCGTCCCTGGGATACGCAAGCACTGTGCGCCGGCAGCTGGAGCAGGCCCCGGATAGGAATTCCGCGGGGGCCCACAGCTCAACAGCTGGCACGCAAGGTAAGTGCAGGTCGGGGGCTTACACCCGCAGGAAGCCCCCGACCCGAATTTCTGGGCCAATATGTTCCAGAAGTTATGCAATGTTAGAAGAGATTGTAGGATTAGAGAAAAACTACCAGGTATCATGAAAGTCGTCATTACTCAAAGTGGAAACATTGACATGAATTGGCAGTTGGGTTCTTTCTGCACTCCCTCAATTAACTTTCAACAGAAGGACTTAATTTTCCACATGTTTTTTTAAAGTACCACCAATAAGAACTTTTTAATTTTACCAACAAAAGAAACCAGAAATCCCATTTACCAATTTGTTTGGTAAAAATATTAAAGAGAGAATTTTACCCCAATGTCTAGACAAATAATTTCTTTTAATTATATAGTTCCGTAGCAACCCAAGAACCTACTGAATGGACTCACACTGGGTCATACGGTGCAGGTCCCAAGCCCTCATTGGAATCTAGAAAATGTTTGGCAAGAGTCGGAGTTTGAGGCCTGGGGTCCTCCTAAATCAATGAAATACAAAACAGAGGGTTTAACTGTTTGATTTCCCCCACACAGGCTACATGTTATTTGCTATTCAAGACCTATCTAAAATAGTCAGTATACATACAACTTTATCTTTCTGCAAAACTGTAATATTGAAATCTATGAAGTACTATTATGGATTATTTGATATTATCTTTATAGAACAGCCACCCATCTGTTTGGACATTTAGAATTTTCACAGAATTCTACAGAATATAAGAACATAACCTTCTGTTCTAAATCTCTGACATTTCATCTTGTACCTATGGCCCTTGATATCGACCCTTCAAATACTGGAAACAATCATCTTCAATCTATCTGCCTTTAACGCTCAGAACTGGATAAGTGACCAAGTCTGTTTGATGCCAAAGCTGCAAAGGTTGCAATCTGCGCTTACCATTGGCAGGAGGGGAGGAGTTGGAATGGGAGCAATGGGAAGGTCTCGTGTCTTCGAGCTCCTCATGTGACGCTGAAGATGCTGAATCTCCATCTCTTGTTTCAAGAGGTCGATCTCGGTCCTCAGAGCCCTCATTTTCTGATTGCTATCTTTCCGAGTCAGTTGCAGTTGATCGTTTTCATCCCCATCTACTGAAGATGAAATTTTAACATTCAATTACAATGTTTTTTTTTCTTCTCAAAGCAAGTAATGTTAATGCTTGGGAATAGAAGCCTTTTATCATAGGTGTCAGCATCAAGCACTTAAGAGGTCAGGTAGACTTTAGGCCTGATGCAGTGTAAAGCTCCCTCTCCTCTGCCTCAATAATGTGCCTTAACCCCAACCTCCACTGGGATTGAGGCACCCACCTCTTGCACCAGGGTGATATTTTAACTCGCTGCACCAGGCACTCTGTGACCTCTTAATGACCTTGCCATAAGAGTGAATCTATTCACTGTTCAAAGACAAAGCAGGGGAGTTCTCCCCGGTGTCCTGGCCAACATTTATCCCTCAACCAACATCACTAAAACAGACTACCTGGTCATTATCACATTGCTGGTTGTGGGACCTTGCTGTGCACAAATTGGCTGCAACGTTTTCTACATTACAAAGGTGACTACACTTCAAAAGTACTTCATTGGCTGTAAAACACTTTGGGACGTCCTGAGGTTGTGAGAGGTGCTATATAAATGCAAGTTCTTTCTTTAAAACAGAAGAGATCAGTCAACTATACAACTGGCATGTCACAGGTTTTAAATTGGAAATCCAGTCAGTTTAAGTCTCAAACCAATCTCATATCCCACATGCTTTCCCAACATAATAGTGCACTTGTCCAGATACTGATGCTAGTTCACTTTTTATCTCTCCTGCCCTGTTGCAAACACATAAGACTCCACTGTATTTGCTTTTTAGGATCCCAATAAATGAATGAAAGCTGATAAAAACTTTGCGAAGCTTACACGATAACATTAGCCTTTGGCTGATGGAAGTCTTCAGTGGTTTTTGACTTCCACGGTTCCTTTGTCGTTGTAGCTGCAGTTTAAGAATTTCTTCTTCCAGCTGCTGATTTTCTACCTCCAGAGAGATTAGCTCCGAATCCAAATTACGTTTAAATGTATCGTGTCCCCCTGCCAATCAAGATGGAGCCTGTTTAAATGCAGATTTTATAATAAACTTTATTTAAATATAAGAGATGGGGGCCCCGATATTTACGGTGAGGCGGGGAGGGTGCGGGGAATGCGGTAATGGCGGGGAAACCAGGGAACGCCGAGGTTAGCCAAATGTAACGGCTGGAATTCATTATCATTTCTTTATTCCATTTCCCATGGGAGCCTGATTTAAATGTTATAATGTAGTGTCCTGCTTCTCCAAGGCGCAACCCGCCGCCGTAAAAATGGCAGCAGACGCATACATGGCATGTTGGAGTGGCGCTTTGCGAATTTTTATTTTTAACCCCCCCCTCCCCTCTCCCGCCCGCTGTTGGGGGGGGTTAATATCAAACCTGGGGAGTCAGTATCTATCTATCTATCTATCTTCTCTTCTATCTATCTTCTTCTTCTATCTTCTTCTATCTATCTATCTATCTATCTTCTACTATCTATCTATATAAAGTGGTTCCTTACGTTTTGTCTGTCCGGCTATACGCTCGAAAGTTATAGAGCGTACCTACGCGTGCGTTACCTCCAAAGAAAGCTTACCGTTCCAGGACGGTCGTAAGCGTATTTACTTTTCGCTCGGACAAAAATTGTTCGCGCCTTATGCAAAAAAACCTTCAAAATTCCACTCATTATCTGCTAATTAGCATTGAGTGACTGACGTCAAGGTCCACCAATCCTGTGCCGTCATGATTGACCAATCCTACAGTTCAGTCACCTGATGGTTGGCCAATCGGTGTGTGTGTGGGCGGGACTAATTGTTTTCATCTCAGGGATCTGGCAGCCATTGCCTCAAGCTAAGAACCCCATTTACTTCCAGCTCAAAATCTGCTAATCCAGCTTTGAAAAAGTTAGTATCTCTTTTAAAAATAACATAAGATTTACCAAAAACTTTTTATAAGTACTTTCACTTTCATCTTTGAAGGTATTAAAAGGTACAAATGTTGCCTGGCAGCAGATTCACAGAGAGACACAGAGACAGGCCCGAAAGCCTGGGACTCGATTTAAAATGTTGCCCGGCAGCAGATTCACAGAGGGACAGAGAGACAGGCCCCAAAGCCTGGGACTCGATTTAAACCGCCCGGCCCAAAACAGCCCTGGCAATGCGGGGCCCCCCCAGCTAGTATTGTATATATTAAATCAATCAGTTGAGTGAAGAACAAGACCTCAAGCTGAGCCTCTGGGGTTTGAGGGGAGGACTTCCGGTGAAGTCTAACCCACTAGCACCTCAAATCAGAAATTTGTGCACACACTGCCCTTATTTTAGGACCAATCACATTACACTACTTCTAACTAATAATTCAAAAAAAGTAATGCGATTTTTTTCAAGTATTTCTCCTCAGAATTTATCTGATCCCCCATTCGCTTTACCCTGTGTAGATTTTGTCAAGCCAATAACCTCTAGTAAACAAGTAGGTGGGGGCCGGGGAGTAGGGTGGCCGCCTGCCGGAACGTGTGGACCAGCGGCCCATCAACTACTCTCCCTCCATCTCCCCCTCGGGGGAGGTACTCGATTTCCACTTGGTAGAATCTCAAGAGCTTCGCAGAGTAAGGGGGTGTGCCCGGGGGGGAGGGGGAGGTGCGTAGGCCCTTCATCCCAGCATACTGTATGGTAGAGCTCAAACATGTTGCACCTTAAAAGTTAGACATGAATGGTGTTTGAGCTGTGGAGGTGACGGAGGTAGCTCAGAGGCAGTAATGCAAAGTGATATTTCTATCAATATGGGGATAGAGCGGGGGAATGGGACCGACTCGATTGCTCTGCAGAGAGCCGGCATGGATTCGATGGGTCAAATGGCCTCCTTCTGTGCCATTATGAATCTATGGCTCTTTGACAATACTACTTATACCTGTGAAGTTAGCCTTTTAAAAAAAGTGATGGTGGCACGAGCTTTGAGTAGTTGTGTGAAAACCTGGCCTATAAGTAATCTTCAAAAAGTTACAAGCCAAAAAAAAAAATTAAAAACTCCCACCAGGTGACTGCCCTCATACTCGGGCTGTAACATTTGACCTTCTCACTATTTCCAAGACTATTGTGGAAGCAGGACACTTGAAGGTCTTGCTCCACACTAGCCTTTACTCACTGCTTAAATTTTTTTAATTCATTCTCAGGATGTGGGCGTCGTTGGCAAGGCTGGCATTGATTGCTATTCCCTAGCTGCCCGGAGGGTGGGGAGCCTTTTTCTTGATTGTAGTTGTTTGATCCAACTAATTGGCTTGTTAAGAGTCAACCATGTTAGTGGGGGACTGGAGTCCTATAGTTAAGGATGGCAGGTTTAACTCCCTAAAGAACATTAGTGAACCAGTTGGGATTTACAACAATCCGACAGCTTCATGGTCACTTTACTGACACCAACTTTTTATTTCCAGCTTTTCTTTTTACCTGAATTCTAATTGCCATGTTGGGATTTGAACTCACGTTCTCTGGATTATTAGTCCAGGACTCTGGATTACTAGTCCAATAAAATAACCACAACACTACCGTACCCAGATTATTCCAGACTGTTGCTTTAACGACCTACATCCCCAGCTGTATTGAGTTATTAAAAAGCCTCTGCATTGTAGCCTCTGATGAAACTCAGCTGTCTCATTCATTTTTAAAAAATAATTTTCTGTTGTATTATACACTTTCCTTCACTTTTTGGTACAGATGTACACACTTGTTTTAGTTTCCATGTTCAACTTGGCATCTTCTCACATCTGTCCGTTTGTGAGGGGAAAAAAAATCAGAAAGAGCAGCAACAACAACAAAACAAAATTGGCCTGATCAAGATCTGAAGATAATTAGTGGGCTTCTTTGTACAAAGGCCAAGCAGCCTGCAGTGCTGGTAGGTAGGAGGTACACACTGATTGATGTACACCCTAGCACAACAGGCTGGCAATGTTCCGCATAGGTATGAATGAGATTCCGATACGTTAGCACCATTACTAAACAAACTTCTACACGACCATACTGTGATTCCTCTCCTTCCGGTGAGTCCTTGGGTGCTTCACCCTCCGTTCCAGTTGCAGGGCTTCTGCCAAAAGGTCATGTAGCTGCACGAGGATCAGCTGATCATTGCCGCCGTTCTGCAGGTAGGAAAGCCGCAAGGCACTGTGGGGGAAATTCAGATACATGAGTCGTCAACACAAATCACACAGGGAGTATCATCATCCAATTCTGCTGAAAAATAGACCATGCCCAACACAACGAGCTACCAATCTCAGCCATGCCATCTTTGGAAGAGCTGAGCAGAGGCCAAGACAAATGAGGGAGGGAAAATCAGAGGAAGGATCATTCTAGCTGTTCTTTGTACACCTCCCAGCAATCAATCAATCAGGTAACTGGTAGAGACCTACGAGCAGGTCAAAAATTCATCCTTTTGGCCAAGATATGGTGCAGGGCTTGGGAGGAGAAGCAAAACTCAACCAAATACAAACATTGAAACTGTACCTCAGATAAATGTTTTATCCAAGGGCAACTCAAACTCCTTCAGTCTATTTTCTTTGATAAAATACAGTAAACAACAAATCAGATCCAAAAAATTCCATTTAAGCACCTTTTATGCTTGAAAAAAATAACAGCAAAAAGTAAGAGACAAACACCAGTGAAATTTTAGTGAGTTGCCAGATATTGAAGTTTTCATGTAATAAATTGTAATGTCAGGCAAGGTTAGTGAGGTTTTACAGGCATCCATTTTTCTACCTTTGGTAATTCTCAGAGCTACAAAAATGCAGTTCTCCAAGTACAGCAGAATATTTCCAACAATAACTATTAGCGATTATGGTAAAAGCACAGACCACTCGTGTTAAAAATACAAAATGCAAAATACCGCCAAATATTAAAAGTGTCAAAAACGCATGGAAAAGATTTGCAAGAGTCCACACTTTTTCCAAATTAAGGTCCAATTTAATGACCTATGAAATTATTTACTGCAGATGTAGTCCGTGGTCAGGGACAGGACGGTGTGACTACGAGTGAGGAAGGTACAGGGATCCAGGATGTAGTATTGAAGGAGCCGCAGCCCTTGCTCGTCAAGCAGGATTGAGGTTCTTACTCCCTGTGAGGGCAGGAGCGGGGACTGCAGGGAGGATGAGCAACCTGGCCACAGCACCGTGGTGCAGGGGGCCATTCAAGTGGAGGGAGTAAAAAGAAATGTTGTAGTGGTAGGGGATAGTATCATTAGGGGGATAGATAGGGTTCTCTGCAGTCAAGAGCGGGAGTCCCGAAGGCTGTGTTGCCTGCCTGGTGCCAGGGTTAAGGACATCTCTTCTGGGCTGGAAAGAAACTTGGAGTGGGAGGGGGAGGATCTAGTTGTCGTGGTCCATGTTGGTACAAACGACGTAGATAGGACAAGGAAGAAGGTTCTGTTAAAGGAGTATGAGCAGCTAGGGGTCAAATTAAAAAACAGAACCTCAAGGGTAATAATCTCTGGGTTATTACCTGAGCCACGAGCGAATTTGGCTAGGATAAATAAAATTAAAGAGTTAAGTGCGTGGCTCAAAGACTGGTGTGGGAGAAATGGGTTTTGCTTCTTGGGACACTGGCACCAGTACTGGGACAGGAGGGAGCTGTTCCGTTGGGACGGACTCCACTTGGCCAGTGCTGGGACTAGAGTCCTGGCGAATCATATAACTAGGGCTGCAGAGAGGGCTTTAAACTAATTAGTGGGGGGGAGGTTTCTAGAGAGCAAATAACAGAAATGACAACGGAGAAGGTCATAGACTTAGGTAGCAGTGGGGAAATTAAAAAACAGAACGTGTCAGGAAGGGACAGAAGGTATGGAGTAAAAGGTAAAGTAGTAAAAGGGGAAAAAACAGGAACTAAGTGTCACAAAACATATTTGAAAGTTCTTTATCTGAATGCACGCAGCATTCGTAACAAAATGAATGAGTTAACGGCACAAATAACTACATATGGGTATGATCTTGTGGCCATTACAGAAACATGGCTGCAGGGTGACCATGACTGGGAATTAAACATACCAGTGTGGGAGACTACAGTCTCCCGTGTAAAGAAATAGGCAACACAGCGAGCTACAAGAAATAGGTCTTTACTCCAACTCTCACAATACAGTACTGAATTCATAAAGCCCGCGAGCCTGTGATGACTCACGGATTGGTCACCTGCTGGAACCTGATTGGTTTTCCTTCTCTCAGCAGCAGGCAAGTCTGAACATGCCTTATTCCTCTCAGCTTGCAACTGTCTTGTGGGGGGAGGGGAATACAGCAGTTAAAAGGGGATTATACAGGTTTATCTACATACACACAGTGTTTCCCCAATGTGGCAATGCCACACCAGGTTATTTAACAATCAGGAAGGACAGGCAGGAAGTGAGGGGAGGTGGGGTGGCTATGTTAATAAAGGAAGGAATCACTATAATACAGAGAAATGATATTGGGTCAAAGGAGCAGGATAGTGAAACAGTTTGGGTAGAGATAAGGAATAATAAGGGGAAAAAAACACTAGTGGGCATAGTCTATAGGCCTCCGAACAGTTGCAACTCTGTTGGACGGAGTATTAATCAGGAAATAGTTGAGGCTTGTAATAAGGGAACAGCTATAATTATGGGGGATTTTAACTATCATATTAACTGGACAAATCAAACTGGGCAGAGCAGCCTTGAGGATGAGTTCATTGAGTGTATTAGGGATGGGTTTCTTGAGCAGTATATAACTGAACCGACCAGGGGGCAAGCAACCTTAGATTTGGTCCTGTGTAATGAGACAGGATTAATTTAAAATATCCTAGTAAAGGATCCCCTTGGAATGAGTGACCATAACATGGTTGAATTCCATATTCAAGTAGAGGGTGAGAAGGTTGGATCTCAAACAAGCGTGCTGAGCTTGAATAAAGGAGACTATGAAGGTATGAGAGCAGAATTGAGTAGAGTGGATTGGGAAAATAGATTAAAGGGTAAGACGATACATGATCAGTGGTGTACATTTAAGGAGTTATTTTACAACTTCCAAAAAAAATATATTCCACTGAGGAAAAAAGGGTGTAAAAGAAAAGATAGCCATCCGTGGCTAAGTAAAGTAATTAAGGATGGTATCCAACTAAAAACAAGGGCATATAAGGTAGCCAAATCTAGTGGGAAGATAGAAGATTGGGAAGTCTTTAAAAGACAGCAAAAAATAACTAAAAGATTGATTAAGAAAGGGAAGATAGATTATGAAAGTAAATTAGCAAAAAATATAAAAACAGATAGCAAAAGTTTCTATAGTTAAATAAAAAGAAAAAGGGTGGCTAAAGTAAATGTTGGTCCCTTAGAGGATGAGACTGGGAAATTAATGGTGGGAAACATGGAGATGGCAATAACGCTGAACAAATATTTTGTATCAGTCTTTATGGTAGAGGACACTAATATCCCAACACTGGACAAACAGGGGGCTCTAGGGGGAGAGGAGCTAAATACGATTAAAATCACTAAGGAAGTGGTACTTGGTAAAATAATGGGATAAGCCGGATAAATCCCCTGGACCTGATGGCTTACATCCTAGGGTCTTGAGGGAAGTGGCGGTAGGGATTGTGGATGCATTGGTAATAATTTTCCAAAACTCCCTGGGCTCAGCAAAGGTCCCGGCAGATTGGAAAACTGCTAATGTAACACCCTTATTTAAAAAGGGTAGTAGGCAGAGGGCTGGAAACTATAGACCTGCTAGCCTAACATCTGTGGTTGGTAAAATGTTAGAGTCCATTATTAAGGAGACAGTAACGGGACATTTGGATCAACATAATTTAATAGGACAAACTCAGCATGGTTTCATGAAGGGGAAGTCATGTTTGACAAATTTGCTTGAGTTCTTTGAGGAAGTAACATACAGGGTGGATAAAGGAGAACCAGTGGACGTAGTGTATTTAGACTTCCAAAAGGCACTTGACAAGGTGCCACACAAAAGATTATTGCTCAAGATAAAAAATCACGGGATTGGGGGTAATATTCTGGCGTAGGTGGAGAATTGGCTCTCTAACAGAAAGCAGAGAGTTGGGATAAATGGTTCATTCTCAGACTGGCAATCAGTAACTAGTGGTGTTCCGCAGGGGTCAGTGCTGGGTCCCCAACTCTTTACAATCTATATTAATGATTTGGAGGAGGGGACCGAGTGTAACATATCGAAGTTTGCAGATGATACAAAGATGGGAGGGAAAGTAGTGAGTGAGGAGGACATAAAAAACCTGCAAAGTGACATAGACAGGCTAAGTAAGTGGGCAGAGATTTGGCAGATGGAATACAATACTGGAAAGTGTGAGGTTATGCACTTTGGCAGGAAAAATCATAGAGCAAGTTATTATCTTAATGGCAAGAAACTGGAAAGTACTGTAGTACAAAGGGATCTGGGGGTCCTGGTGCACGAAACTCAAAAAGTTAGTATGCAGGTGCAGCAAGTGATCAAGAAGGCCAATGGAATGTTGGCTTTTATTGCTAGGGGGATAGAATATAAAAACAGGGAGGTATTGCTGCAATTATACAAGGTATTGGTGAGACCGCACCTGGAATACTGCATACAGTTTTGGTGTCCATACTTAAGAAAAGACATACTTGCTCTCGAGTCAGTACAAAGAAGGTTCACTCGGTTAATCCCGGGGATGAGGGGGTGGTCATATGAGGAGAGGTTGAGTAGATTGGGACTCTACTCATTGGAGTTCAGAAGAATGAGAGGCGATCTTATTGAAACATATAAGATTGTGAAGGGGCTTGATCGGGTGGATGCGGTGAGGATGTTCCCAATGATGGGTGAAACTAGAACTAGGGGGCATAATCTTAAAATAAGGGGCTGCTCTTTCAAAACTGAGATGAGGAGAAACTTCTTCACTCAGAGGGTGGTAGGTTTGTGGAATTTGCTGCCCCAGAAAGCTGTGGAAGCTACATCATTAAATAAATTTATAACAGAAATAGATAGTTTCCTAGAAGTAAAGGGAATTAAGGGTTACGGGGAGCGGGCAGGAAATTGGACATGAGTCTAGGTTCGGAATGGTCATGGCCCTGTGGGTAGTGGAGCGGGCTCAGGGGCCGTGTAGCCTGGTTCTGTTCCTACTTCTTGTGTTCTAATTCTGTGTTAGATTTCAGGAGATGGTTTTATTCCTGTTCCTGGCTGGGGTGGAGATCGCCTTTACAGAAGGTAAGTACTGTAGAAAATATAGGGACAGGGTGATCTCCTGGAAGAGTTTCGATCGCCTAGATGGATCGGAGAGGAATTTCCCAGATTTTTTCTCCCAAATTGGCCATTGGGTTTTTTATCTGGTTTTTCGCCTCTCCCGGGAGATCACATGGGTTCGGGTGGGATGGAGAGTGATAGAAGATTTGAGGTTAGGATCAGATCAGCCATGATCTTATTGAATGGTGGAGCAGGCTCGAGGGGCCGATTGGCCTACTCCTGCTCCTAATTTTTATGTTATGTTCTTAATTTAATTGCATGGAAGGCACAGGACGTGAAGATGGGAATGTAAGTTGTGAGGAGAATGCAAAGAGGCTTCAAGGGGATATAGACAGGCTAAGTGAGTGGGCAAGAACATGACAAATGGAATATAATGGGGAGAAATGTGAAGTTATCCACTTTGCTCCCAGCAAAGAGACTCGCGGTGTTTGGCGCCTTCCCAGATGCTTCTCCTCCACTTTGTGCAGTCTTGGGCCAGGGATTCCCAGGTGTCGGTGGGGATGTTGTACTTTTTCAAGGAGGCTTTGAGGGTGTCCTTGAAGCGTTTCCTCTGCCCACCTGGGGCTCTCTTGCCGTGTCAGAGCTCCGAGTAGAGCGCTTGTTTTGGGAGTCTCGTATCGGGCATACGGAAGATGTGGCCCGTCCATCGGAGCTGATCGAGCGTAGTCAAAGCTTCGATGCTGGGGATGTTGGCCTGAGCGAGAACACTGACATTGGTGCACCTATCCTGCTAATGGATTTGCAGGATCTTGCGGAGGCAGCGTTGGTGGTACCTCTCCAGTGCTTTGAGGTGCCTGCTGTACATGGTCCATGTCTCTGAAGCATACAGGAGGGCAGGTATCACTACTGCCCTGTAGACCATGAGCTTGGTGCTGGGTTTGAGGTCCTGGTCTTCAAACACTCTCTTCCTCAGACGGCTGAAGGCTGCACTGGCCCACTGAAGGCGGTGTTGGACTTCGTCATCGACGTCTGCCCTTGTTGACATGCTAGTAATATACTAGCATGGATTAAGGATTGGTTAACAGACAGAAAACAGAGAGTAGGAATAAACGGGTCATTTTCGAGTTGGCAGGCTAGTGGGGTACCGCAAGGATCAGTGCTTGGGCCTCAGCAATTCACAATCTACATCAATGATTTGGATGAGGGGACCAAATGTAATATATCCAATGATACAAAGCTGGGTGGGGATGTAAGTTGTGAGGAGGATGCAAGGAGGCTTCAAGGGGATATAGACAGGCTAAGTGAGTGGGCAAGAACATGACAAATGGAATATAACATGGAGAAATGTGGTTATCCACTTTGGTGGGAAAAATAGAAAAGCAGAGTATTTTTTAAAAGGTGAGAGATTGGGAAATGTTGGTGTTCAGAGGGACCTGGGTGTCCTTGTACACAAATCACTGAAAGTTAACATGCAGGTACAGCAAGCAATTAGGAAAGCAAATGGTATGTTGGCCTTTATTACAAGAGGATTTGAGTATAAGAGTAAAGACGTCTTACTGCAATTATACAGGGCCCTGGTGAGACCACACCTGGATTATTGTGTATAGTTTTGGTCTTCTTACCTAAGGAAGGATATATTTGCCATAGAGGGAGTGCAACGAAGGTTCACCAGACTGATTCCTGGGATGGGGGGAATTGTCCTATGCGGAGAGATCGAGTAGACTAGGCCTATATTCTGTGGCGTTCAGAAAAATGAGAGGTGATCTCATTGAAACATACAAAATTCTTTCAGGGCTTGACAGGGTAGATGCAGGGAGGATGTTTCCCCTGGCTGGGGAGTCCAGAACCAGGGGTCACAGTCTCAGAATAAGGGGTCGGCCATTTAGGACTGAGATGAGGAGAAAACTCTTCACTCAGAGGGTGGTGATTCTTTGGAATTCTCTACCCTAGAGGGCTGTGGAGGCTCAGTCGTTGAGTATATTCAAGACAGATGTCGATAGATTTTTGGATATTAAGGGAATCAAGGGATATGGGGATAGGGCAGGAAAGTGGAGTTGAGGTAGAAGATCAACCATGATCTTATTGAAAGGTGGCACAAGCTTGAGGGGCCATATGGACTACTCCTGCTCCTAATTCTTGTTATTATGGCCTGAGATTGGACAAGGTAACTAACAAGTGTAAAGATGACCTTACCAAAGCCGAGAGCCATATATAAAGATAGAATATGGAGAAAAAACTCGATAGAAACTCACTCAGCTAAAACCATAAATATTTATTAGGGGGCATGAAATGGTGTGTAGGATGAAGTAGCACATTTAGGAGATTAGTGCAGGCAGTGTTGCACAATAAAAAATGTAATTCTTCCCTCAACGTGTTTCCTCTCCGTTCACAACACATAACTTGGGCTAAAATATATGTCAACAGTGCATTGTGGAATGTATTTCCTATTCATGATGTCACAACAGGGGTGGGGGGAGGAGGGAATAGCTGCACAAAACATCTGTCTGCAAGCTGTTTCTTAAAACGTAAAACATAGAATTACATGGAAGTTATCACACAGAAACAGGCCATACACCAAACCAGTCCATATTGATGTTTATCATCCACATACGCAGTAGTCCTAATCTTATGTGCCCACCCTGTTCTTATATCCCTTTATCCCTCATTCCTTCAAACACTTGTCTAACCGATTATTAAATTTTGCTGTGCGGTCGATATTAACGCAGAGACAGGTTCAGAGCGCAAGGGATGGGGGGAGGCGCGTTAGCAGGCTCAAAACGCGAAAGTTCAGGGGACGCGCGAGAATGTCCGTTTTCAACATGGATGCCTCATTATCATTTTACTTCTGGGTTTCGCGTCTCCAATGCGCGGGAGCGAGAGTGAAGCACACCAGCATGGCACAATTTCACCTCAACTATTTAAAAGCCAGTGCACAGCTGGAATTTGGAGGATTTGGGTGAATTGTAGATTACTAGGATTGGAAATGAAGTCAGGCAGAGCAAAGGCTGCACCTGCTTTAATCAGCCAGCCCTTGACGTACTGCTGGGTGCAGTGAAGGCCACGAAGGAGGTCCTATTCCGCAATAACGAGAAGATAAAAGCAATAAAGAAAATTGCTCTAATGAAAAAGGTGGGGCTGAAGGAGTGAAGAGCAGGAGTGTTGTGCTCAGGACGTGGATTCAGTGCAGGAAGCTGTTTAATGACCTAACTAGGTCAGGAAAGGTGAGCGCAGTTGCAGATTCACCTACATCTTGTAGTGCAACCCCCACCCCCTTCAGCAGCACCCATCGTGCCATTTCAATGCACTTCCTCAACTCCCCTTTCCACCCTCCACCACTGCCACTCACCCCAATCTCATGTAATCGGATACCAACTCAGTCAGCTCACCCGATTCTCAGCAAACATCTTCAAATGGCACTGTCAACACATTCCTCAAATGTATGTGATGTGCCTCAATTATTCCGAGACTCGAAGTTAGCAGAACAAAAGTAAGGCTTTTATTAACTTAGAACATAACACGTAAACTAGAGAGATGTCTTCCTTCAGGAGGCTGATGCCTGACTGACTTAGATTACAAAGGAGCCAGGTATGGGCGGAGCCCTGCACACAACCAATTCCAGCACATTCCAATACATAATACATGAGGACTGGGGGAAGGGAAAAGACACAGAAAGCAGGCAGTTACAAGACACAGAAAACAGGCAGTGATGAATGGAATATATTTCATCACATTCACCCCTTCTATAGATTTAGTCTGTTCGGGGGTTTGATAGTCCTCTGCGACCGACGTGGCTGTTGTGGTGCCGCGGGTGTCGGCTGGGTGTCCCCGGTAGCCTCCTGGGTCTCTGCCGGGGGTGCCGCCGGGGTTGTTGAAGGGGTAGTTGGTGGGGGTGCCGTTGGTCGATGTTCTTCCGGGGGTGATGGAAGAGTAGTGGGTGGGTAAGGGTTGCTGTGATCGTCGTCGCTGCTATTGCCGTGGTTGTTGTCGATGCCGGCCGGGGCGACGTCTTTTATGTACACGGTGTCCTCCCTTCCGTCGGCGTGCCGGACATATGCGTATTGGGGGTTGGCGTGGAGTAGGTGTACTGGCTCCACGAGAGGGTCCGTCTTGTGGCCCCTCACATGCCTTCGCACAAGTACCGGACCTGGGGTGGAGAGCCATGACGGCATGGATACGCCTGAGGTGGATTTCCGAGGAAAGACAAACATTCGTTCATGAGGCGTGGCATTAGTGGCCGTACACAATAGCGACCGTATCGAATGGAGCACATCCGAGAGGACTTCCTGCCAGCGGGAGATAGGGAGGCCCTTGGTCCTTAGAGCTAGAGTGACTGCTTTCCACACTGTCCCGTTCTCTCGCTCCACCTGGCCGTTACCCCGGGGGTTGTAGCTGGTGGTACGGCTCGTGGCGATCCCCTTGGACAGCATGTACTGGCATAGCTCTTCACTCATGAAGGACGCCCCCCTATCCGTGTGGATATAGCTCGGCATACCGAACAGGCAGAACAGGCTGTTGAGGCATTTAATGACCGTGGCGCTGGTCATGTCTGGGCAGGGGAAGGCGAATGGGAAATGGGAGTATTCGTCCACAATGTTCAGGAAGTAAACATTGCGGTCGACGGACGGGAGGGGGCCCTTGAAATCTAAGCTGAGCCGCTCGAAGGGCCGTGTAGCTTTGATTAAGTGGGCTCTATCTGGGCGGTAGAACCGAGGCTTGCACTCAGCGCAAGTGCGGCAGTTCCTGGTCAGAGACCGAACTTCCTCAATCGAGTAGGGTAAGTTACGGGACTTTATGAAGTGGAACAGCCGCGTGACCCCTGGGTGGCAGAGGTCGTTGTGGAGGGTCTGTAGCCGATCCTCGGTGGCGCTGGCACACATCCCTCGTGAGAGGGCGTCAGGGGATTCGTTAAGGGCCCCTGGCCGGTAAATGATGTCGTACTCGAAAGTGGAGAGCTCGATCCGCCACCTAAGAATCTTATCATTTTTAATCTTCCCCCTCTGTTTATTGTTGAACATAAACGCTACCGATCGCTGGTCGGTAAGTAGGGTGAAGCGTTTGCCGGCTAGGTAGTGGCGCCAGTGGCGCACTGCCTCCACGATGGCTTGGGCCTCCTTTTCCACGGAGGAGTGTCTGATCTCGGGGCCTTGGAGGGTCCTCGAGAAGAAAGCTACGGGCCGCCCCGCCTGGTTGAGGGTGGCCGCCAAGGCGAAGTCGGACGCATCACTTTCCACTTGAAATGGAGTGTTCTCGTCCACTGCCTGTAGCGTGGCCCGCTCAATATCCTGCTTAATGCTTTTGAAGGCGGCGTGGGCCTCAGCAGAGAGCGGAAAAGAGGATGCTTTCAAGAGGGGGCGGGCTTTGTCGGAGTAGTTGGGGACCCATTGGGAATAGTAAGAAAATAACCCCAGGCACCTTTTCAGGGCTTTGGGAGTGTTGGGCAGGGGCAGCTCCCGTAGGGGGCGCAATCGGTCGGGGTCTGGTCCGATTTCCCCATTCTCCACCACGCTGCCCAGTATGCAGAGGCGCGTGGTGTTGAAAACGCACTTGTCCTCGTTATAGGTGAGGTTGAATTTTTGTGCGGTTTTCAGGAACCTCTCGAGGTTCGAGTCGTGATCCTGCTGGTTGTGACCGCAGATGGTGACGTTGTCGAGGTAGGGGAAGGTTGCCTGCAAGTGGTGGTCATCGACCATGCGATCCATCTCCCTCTGAAAGACCGAGACCCCGTTCGTCACCCCAAAGGGGACTCTGAGGAATTGGTAGAGGCGTCCGTTCACCTCGAAGGCGGTGTATGGGCGGTCCTCTGGTCTGATAGGGAGCTGGTGGTACGCTGACTTGAGGTCGATGGTGGAGAACACCCGGTATTGGGCGATTTGGTTCACCATTTCTGATATGCGGGGTAGCGGGTAGGCGTCTAGTAGGGTGTACCTGTTGATCGTTTGACTATAGTCGATCACCATCCGTTTCTTCTCGCTACCCCTTACCACTACCACTTGGGCGCGCCACGGGCTGTTGCTGTGTTCAATAATGCGCTCTTTCAGGAGCCTGTCTACCTCGGTCGCAATAAACCGCCTGTCCTCCCAGCTGTACCTCCTGCTTTTGGTCGCTATTGGCCGGCAGTTAGGGGTAAGGTTCGCGAATAGCGAAGGCGGCTTTACCTTCAGGGTAGCCAGACCGCACACTGTGAGGGGCGGCTGGGACCCACCGTACTTGAGCGTGATGCTTTGGTGGTTGCACTGGAAATCCAAACCCAAGATCACGCTCGCACATAGATTCTTCATGATTAATACTTTAAAATTATCATACACAGTTCCGTTAACGCACAATTGTACCGTGCAGTAACCCAGAATGGTCGATGTCTGGGTTTTATCGGCCATAGAGATGGTACCCTGAGCAGGGACCACCTTTAGGGAGAGTTGTTGTGCCAGTTCAGGGTGGATAAAACTCTCCGTGCTTCCACTGTCAATTGAGCATTTAACCCGGCACCCGTTTACCTCGATGTCCACCATTGATTTGGATAGCGGATGCGGCCTGGTCTGGTCCACTGTGACCGATGCCACTGTAGGGCCCTGATCGAGACAAGATGGCGTCCACGCTGTCTGCTCACAAGATGGCGGACCCCACGAGGTCGGGCAAGATGGTGTCCAAGATGGCCGCTCCCACGGCGCACACGCGGCGGTGGCGGGTTTTCCAGCGGTTGGTTTTCCGGCGGGGTTCCCTCTGCACACCTTCCCGAAGTGCCCCTTCTTACCGCACTTAAAGCAGGTGGTGCCTTTCGCCGGGCACAGGTTTCTGGTGTGCTTTGGCTGCCCGCAGAAGTAGCAGTTGGGTCCTTGACGCGTCGCGGCTGTCGTAGGGCTTCTGGGGGGAGAGCTGGGCCCCGCCGGTGTCGGGCTGCCGGGCGGGGAAGATGCCTTCCAAGATGGCGGCGCCCTCGGCGCACACGTGGCGGCGTGGGCGGCGCGGGCTGAAGAGTAGGCGTCCGAGTTTCTCTGGGCCATCTCCAGGGACCGCGCGGTGTCCGCAGCCTGTTTCAGGTCCAACTCCGTTTTTTCCAGCAGTCTTTGCCGGATGTGAGTGGAGCTGAGGCCTGTGATAAAGGCATCGCGAACAAGCTCGTCGGTGTACACTGCGGCTTTTACATCTCGGCACTTACAGTCCTTGCCAAGCTTTTTCAGGATGCTTAGGAACTCCTCCACCGATTCCCCAGGTCGCTGTGCGCAAGTAGCGAGTAGATGCCTAGCATACACCTCATTCATAGGCTGCTGGTAATGCGCCTTTAAGGTGTTGCAGGCGGCCAGGTACGTATCGGCGTCTTGGATGAGGGGGTAAACCCGGTGGCTTACCCAATTCCGTAGCATTCCGAGTCTCATCTTCGCAGTGTCCGTAGCGTCTTTGACGGCTGCGGAATTGTCCAGGAAGAATTCCATACAGTTAAACCAGTGTCCAAAGCGTGCTGATGCGTCCGGAGCATGTTGATCCAAATCCAAACGTTCGGGTTTCAGGAGTTGATCCATAGTGTTGAAAATTAAGTTAATAAAATTGATGTGCCTCAATTATTCCGAGACTCGAAGTTAGCAGAACAAAAGTAAGGCTTTTATTAACTTAGAACATAACACGTAAACTAGAGAGATGTCTTCCTTCAGGAGGCGGATGCCTGACTGACTTAGATTACAAAGGAGCCAGGTATGGGCGGAGCCCTGCACACAACCAATTCCAGCACATTCCAATACATAATACATGAGGACTGGGGGAAGGGAAAAGACACAGAAAGCAGGCAGTTACAAGACACAGAAAACAGGCAGTGATGAATGGAATATATTTCATCACAGTATGTTAGTGCCACTCGTGATACATCTGCCGGATAGTCACCCTCGCCAAATGCAATGCATCCATCGGGTGAAGACAGGCCTTCCAGACACTCAGGTCTGTTGTGCTCCTTGCAGGAGAAAAGAGCACAAAATACAAGGGAGAGGAAGAGGACCGGAGGTGGGCCATCACAGATCATGGAGTTGACAACTGTGGAGCAGGAAGCCATGGCGATAAGCAGGATGTCAGCGTCCCTAAGCATCGGGGTTGCTGAGACTCGTACTTTACTGCTGCATGGTGACAGCATTAAATATCTCCGACCTACAGCTCATACAAGACTAAGTCATGTTGACTTAATTTCAGCACCAAATGAACATTTTTACATTCCCATAACTAAATCATATTCCTCTCTTCTCTCCTCCAGGCCTAGAACACGAAGAACAGCAGCCCGTGCCATTTCCGAACGATTCTTCAGAGGAGCTGATTCCATCTGAGGGTGCACCGTCACAGGACACATGCCAACCTTGCAGCAGCACAGATACGCGCAACTTCGGTGGGTCTTGTTAGAGAGTTAGGTGGGATCGCACCTGGTGAATCACAATTCACAAGTAAGCACGAGCAGAGAGTGGTGGTAGGGATAGCTGAGGAGAGTCCACAATGGAGGCCGCAGTCCTCTCCAAGCTAGACACAGATGCTGAATCCAGAGGGCCATCAATGAAAAGGAGAATAATAGAATCAGTATAGTGTACCAGTCAGTATACCATTGGGGGGGTGGGGGGTTAGTTTCAACCCTATGGTCTCTGCTTTAGTCACCAACTCTGATATTGAATTCCGTAGCTTCAAAACCCTCTGTGCAAATAGGTGTCTGCTGCTTTCTGTCCTAAATCACTTTCGTATAATCTTATTTCTATGTCCTCTTGTTCTCGACCCCGCAATCACAGAAACAGTCTGTTTCTGACTACTCTGTCCCATTCCTACAGAATTTAAAACACCTTTATCAAATCATCCCTTAATCTCCTGTGTCCTAAAGAAAAGAGCTCCAATTTCTCAAGTGTTTCTTTGTATTTATATTTCTTCATGCCAGGCAGCATCCTAGTGAATCAAAAGAACAAGGATAAACAGACACCAAAATATAAATACTGATATTATCCTTTATAATGTTTAGCATCATAGGTACACAAGAACATAGGAACAGGAGGAGGCCATTCAGCCCCTCGAGCCTGCTCCGCCAATCAATTAGAACATGGCTGATCTGTATCTCAACTCCAATTACCCGTCTTAGTTCCATATCCCTTGATACCCTTACTTAACAAAAATCTATCTATCTCAGTCTTGAAAGCCCCAATTGTCCCAGCATCCACAGCCATTTGGGAGCGAGAATTCCAGATTTTCACTAGTGTTTGTGTGAAAAAGTGCTTCCTGATTTCCCTCTTAAATGGCCTAGCTTTAATTTTAAGATTATGTCCCCATATTCTTGATTTCCTCAGAGAAAATAGTTTCTCTGTATCTTCCTTATCAAATCCTTTTAACAGTTTAAACACCCTCAATCAGATCACCCATCAATCTTCTATACAAGCCAAGTTTATGCAACCTGTCCTTATAATTTAACCTTCTAAGCCCCAGTATCATTCTGGTGAATCTGCACTGCCCTTCAAGGCCAATATATCCTTCCTGAGGTGCGATGCCCAAAACTGAATGAAGTACTCCAGATAAGGTCTGACCAAGGCTCTATACAACTGAAGTATTGATTCCTCCCCTTTGTAATCCAATCTCCTTGGAATAAAGGCCAACATTCCATCAGTCTGTTTGATTGGTTTTCGTACCCATCTACTAGCTTTAAATGGTTTGTGCACTTGGAGTTCCAAATCTCTTTGCTCCTCTACAGTTCCTAATTTCCTCACCATTTAGAAAATGCTCCGATTTAGCTTTTTTAGGTCCAAAGTGGATGACCTCACTAGTTTTGCCCACTCACTTAATAGCCCAAAAATTGCTGTTAAAATAACAGGAGAAGCTAATGGCGCTCGCCGTTACTTATGCAGAAATGTTACAGCAACTTCAGGCGAGGGCAGATGCTCAATTAAACGCGGAAATTGAAAAGTTGCCGTTAGAAATTTGCTGCTCCACCGTTAGCTTCATGAAAACAGCATCTCCCTGTCTGGCTCCCCATTCAAATGCACTGCACAGCGTGAAGTTCCTGTACTTGCACAGTAGATGCGAAGTAAACTCACCACAGAAAGTTAAATCAAGCCATTTTAAATCTATGTACCCTTTTAATGACGTGATAAGTGTTAATTACTGCCAGTCAACCTTTTTGGCACTGAAAATTAAGTATTACAAGTATGGAGTCTCATTCAATCGGATTTTAATTGTTGTTGGAGATTTCTTTTTAAAAATTTGTATTAAAAACTTTTTTTTTTCTTTGTCTCTTTTTTCTCTCTCTTAATCCAATCTTTCTTTCCCTCTCTTTATTTCTCTTTCTGATTTGACATTCATTCTAAATTACACTTCCTTCTTGGTCTTTGAACTGTTAACAAATCAGATTGAAGGATTCTGAAATTAAGGGGATACACGGTTGCTTGCCTTGTTCACTCAAATCCCAGATGCCCTGTAGAGGGCGTTTCCATCTCGCACTACCAGGGCAAAATATTGTCGCCATTAAACAGGCAAGTCTAACTAATGGTGGGCGCCGTTCGTTGGCCTGCCACAGCAATTTTAGGAACAATCTGTCTTTGTGCCTTTGCAAATTCACAACAAATGTTACTTTTATAATAGGCCAGTAATTCCGGGCCCAACGCGTGAGTACGGACGGGGGTACTCACGCGTTGGCCCGTTGGAAGTGCCGGATTTCAGCATGCACAGCGCATGCGCGGAAAACCGGCATTTCCTGTCCTCTGAACCAAGGGGTTCAGAGGACGAACGCGTGTGCGCAGGAGTCTGCGCGTGCGCGCTGAAATTCCTTTTTTTCTACAGGTTTGCGCGTGTGTAAGGGCCTCTCCTTTTTACGAATGTAAAAAGGAGACGTAAGGACTTCATTCTTTAAGGTAAGTGGTCTATTACTTAAAATTATAACATTTTTTCCACAGCTTTATTGTTTTTAAGGACTTTACAGTAAGGTAAGTGTAGTTTTAGACCCAATTTTAAAAAAAAATATTTTTTTCAAAAATTTGATTAATTGTTTAAAATAGTTTTTTTTAAGTTATTTATAGTTTATTTAATTATTGGGATGTTTTTTTTTTTTTTTATTTAAAGTTAAACTAGTCTTTTGGGCGCCCGTACTTTTCATGAGTTTGACAGTTCTTACTATCAAACTTATGAATGAAGTTTACCCTCCCCTGATTGGCTGCACAGTGCTCACCTGATCCCAGCCGGCACATCGAACTAACTATGCCGCTGGATCAGGTAAGCACAGTGCGCCGACATCTGAACTGGGCCAGTGACAGGAATTCCAAGCAGGCCCAGGCTTCAGATGTCGGCGCGCCGGGTGAGTGCACATCGGGGGCTTGCATGCGCGGCAAGCCCCCGAACCTAATTTCTGGGCCAATATTTAAAGCCAAACTATGTTTCTTGCAGATTCTCTCACACACCTCTGTTTCTTTAGGTAAGGAAGTTGGACTCTTATTTCCAAATACAGGAACAATTTACTTCCATCATGGAGCCTGATTCAGTCACTGCTTTCCCAGCTCTGCACAATTGCTGGTGCTTCTCTATATAGGTGGCCCTGCTGTGGGAATTTATACCTTTCTCTTTTAAGTTATTCATCGTCATTCAAAAGTTCAGCACAACTAAGTCAAAACCCTTTGCCCAGCATGAGGCTAGGTTACTAATCTGTACCAAGATATCTTACACATTTTTAGCTCAGACAAAATCAACATTAAATCAAAGCAACAAAATCTTTCAGATGCGCTGTTCATTTAACAGTTCTTCCAGTATGTGACTCACAGTGTACAGGGGAATTACAGACCGGTAAGCCTGACATCGGTAGTGGGGAAAATGCTAGAGTCCATTATAAAAGATGTAATAGCAGAGCACTTGGAAAACAGTGACAGGATCGGACAAAGTCAACATGGATTTACAAAAGGTAAATCGTGCTTGACTAATCTACTGGAATTTTTTGAGGATGTAACTAGTAAAATAGAGAAGGGAGAACCAGTGGATGTGGTGTATTTGGACTTTCAGAAGGCTTTCGATAAGGTCCTGCATAAGAGATTAGCATGTAAAGTTAAGGTGCATGGGATTGGGGGCAAGGTATTGACTTGGATAGAGAACTGGTTCGCAGACAGAAAGCAAAGAGTTGGAATAAATGGGTCTTTTTCCCCAAGTGGCAGGCAGTGACTAGTGGGGTACCGCAGGGATCAGTCCTTGGACACCAGCTATTCACAATATATATTAATGATCTACACAAGGGAACTAGATGTAATATCTCCAAATTTGCAGACGACACAAAGCTGGGTGGGCGTGTGTGCTGTGAGGAGGATGCCGAGAAACTACAGGATGATTTGGACAGGTTGGGTGCTTGGGCAGAAGCATGGCAGATGCAATATAACTTGGATAAATGTGAGGTTATCCACCTTGGTGGCAAAAACAGGAAGGCAGATTATTATCTGAATGGCAATAGATTGGGAAAAGGGGAAGTGCAACGAGACCTGGGTGTCCTTGTGCACCAGTCGCTGAAGGTAAGCATGCAGGTGCAGCAAGCGGTTAAGAAGGCAAATGGTATGTTGGCTTTCGTAGCGAGAGGGTTTGAGTACAGGAATAAGGATGTCTTGCTGCAGTTGTACAAGGCCTTGGTGAGACCACATCTTGAGTATTGTGTGCAGTTTTGGTCACCTTATCTGAGGAAGGATGTTCTTGCCATGGAAGGAGTTCAGCGAAGATTCACCAGGCTGATACCTGGGATGGCAGGAATGACGTATGAGGAGAGATTGGGACGATTGGGCTTGTACTCGCTTGAGTTTAGAAGAATGAGAGGGGATCTCATTGAAACTTATAAAATTCTGACAGGACTGGACAGACTAGATGCAGGAAGGATGTTCCCGATGGTCGGGGAGTCCAGAACCAGGGGTCACAGTCTAAGGATAAGGGGTAGGCCATTTAGGACAGAAAATGAGGAGGAATTTCTTCACCCAGAGTGTGGTGAACCTGTGGAATTCTCTACCGCAGAAGGCAGTAGAGGCCAATACATTAAATATATTCAAGAAGGAGTTGGATATATTTCTTAAGGCTAAAGGGATCAAGGGGTATGGGGAGAAAGCACGGACTGGGTACTGAATTTGGATGATCAGCCATGATCGCATTGAATGGCGGAGCAGGCTCGAGGGGCCAAATGGCCTACTCCTGCTCCTATCTTCTATGTTTCTATGTTCTGTAATCAACAGAGTTTCTATCATATTAATTGCCTTTAGCTCTTCCTGCAGCTGATCCTCGGAAATATGGACTAGATTTAAGCCAGCTGTTACCAGGAATTCACTTTGCTACAATATGTTTTCACTATTGAACTCAGTACCACATTGCTCACTTTTCCAAACTTGTGCATCGGAGTATAGGGCACGCCCACTCTTCATTCAAAGGCAAAATTGTGCAGCATGCAGCAGACAATAATGACTCTGGTTGGCCTGTAAATCAACACCCTGGCCAACTGGTCCATACAACTGAATCATTCCTTCAGCATTCGTAAGGTGTGCTTGACAGTAACTCGAATTGTGTCATGGATCTCACGGTATCTGTGCTCTGCTGTTGTGTGGGGTTTGTAGTTATCAGCCATGGCTAAAAGGGTATTGTCTGGTCTCCCAACTACCACTTGTTCATTCTCAAGACTTTCAAATAATGCAGGCACTGGACTATTGCAGAATAAAATCATGGATGCACCCTGGATAACTGGCATTAACATGCAGGATCGCATTTCTGTGGTCTGAATAATTATGGAATGGTACCCCTTCCTGTTCACGTATGCATTCAAGTTGGTACGTGAATTCCTCTACTCTTGGGAAGCCTGCCCAGTGGTAAACATTCTTGGCCCTCTCCAGTTGGTCTCTTCTTTCCACTGGGAAAGTTATGATTCTGTTCCCCCTGACAAACATGGCATCAGTCACTTGCTTGGTAAAGAAAAAAGGACTTGCATTTATAGAGTGCCTTTCATGTCTTCAGGACATCCCAAAGTGCTTCACAGCCAATGAAGTACTTTTGAAGTGCAATCACTGTTGTAATGTAGGAAACGTGGCAACCAATTTGCACATAGCAAGCTCCCACAAACAGCAATGAAACAAATGATCAGATCATCTGTTTTAGGGACACTGGTTGAGGAATAAATGTTGGCCAGGATCACTCTTCTTCAAATATTGGTATGGGATCAAATGGGAACTCAGTTTAATGTCTCATCTGAAAGACAACGTTGGCCCAGAAATTCGGCTCTCCCTGGGTGAGTACGCACGGGGTACTCACCCGTAAGCCGAATGGAATTGTCAGTTTCCTGCATGCACTGCGCATGCACGGGAAACCGTCACTTCCGATCCTCTTACCGAAGAGGTTCAGAGGTCGAACGCGCGCGCAGGGGAGGCTGTGCGTGCGCTTTGAACTTAGGTTTTTTTTTTTTTTTACAGGTTTTCCCGGGAGGGTAAGCCTGCAGGATTTACACATTTAAAAAGCAGGCATAAGGCCTGCTTTTTGCAAGGTAAGTGGTCAATTAATTAAAATTAAAACATTTTTTCCACAGGTTTATTATTTTTAAATACTTTAAAGCAAGGTAAGTTTATTTTTAGTCCCGTTATAATATAAAATTATTTTTTTCAAAAATTTAAATTATTGTTTAAAATAGTTATTTAATGTAATTTATAGTTTATTTAAAAAGTGTGATTTAAAAAAAAAATTATTTGAAGGTTTACTGCTATTTTGGGCCCGTAGTATTTATAAGTTTTTACAGGTATACCTGTCAATCTTATGAATGGGCTTTTCCCTCCTCCGATTGGCTGCCCATGGCTCACGTGATCCCAGGGGACGCATCGCACTAACTACGCCCCTGGGACACGCAAGCACAGCGCGCCGGCAGCTGGGCCAGGCCCCGGAGCGGAATTCCATGGGGCCCTACAGCTCAACTGCCGGCGCGCAAGTGCAGGTCGGGGGCTTACACCCGCGGGAAGCCCCCGACCCGAATTTCTGGGCCATCAACTCCAACAGTGCAGCACTCCCTAGTACTACACTGAAGTGCCAGCCTAGAGTATGTACTCAAGTCTCTGGAATGGGACTTCAACCATGACCTACTAACTTAGAGGCAAGAGTGCCAAGGCCAACACCATATCTGTGGTGGCCTGGGTGGATCTTGTTGCCTAGAAGCTTAATGCTGTTATTACTTTCACAGCCATGGGAAGAGGCATCCGGTTCTCGAGGTCATCATAAGTCAGCCCACAGCAGATGGCATAGTTTGGTCACTGCCTTTATAATGAAGCATGTTTGACAAAAAAAAAGGACTTGTCTTACAAACCCAAGTAAGAGTAGCATGGTGTGCAAACTGGCTTAAACGTTCACTCCCTTTACCACCAGCGTACCGTGGCTGTAGTGTATACCATCTACAGGATGCACTGCCGCAACTTGTCAAGGCTTCTTCGGCAGCACCTCACAATCTCGCGACCCCCACCACCTAGAAGAACAAGGAAGCAGGTGCATGGGAACACCATCACCTCCAAATCACACACCATCCCGACTAGGACATAGATCATTGTTCCTTCATTGTCACTGGGTCAAAATCCTGGAACTCCCTATCCAACAGCATTGTGGGTGCACCTTCATCACACTGACTGCAGTGGTTTAAGAGGCAGCCCACCACCACCTTCTCAAGGGCAATGAGGGATGGGCAATAAATGCCAGCCTTGCCAGTGGCACCCACATCCAGAGAATGATTTTTGTTTTTTGAACACAGGGCCTTGGGTATTGACAGCATTTCTATGTTAAAAGCACTACATAAATGTTGTTAATTTATTTTTCTTCAATGATTGTATATTGTAGGTACACTTAACACTGTGCAGTATCACAGCCCCATCATTAACTGGACTTAGAAAGAAAGAAAATACTTGTATTTATATAGCACCTTTCTCGACCACTGGACGTCTCAAAGCGCTTTACAGCCAATGAAGTACTTTTGAAGTGGAGTCACTGTTGTAATGTGGGAAACGAGGCAGCCAAATTGTGCACAGCAAGCTCCCACAAACAGCAATGTGTTTTTGTTATGTTGATTGAGGGATAAATATTGGCCAGGACACCGGGGATAACTCCCCTGCTCTTCTTCAAAATAGTGCCATGAGATCTTTCCCATCCACCCAAGAGAGCAGACGGGACCTCAGTTTAACATCTCATCTGAAAGACAGCACCTCTGACAGTGCAGCACTCTCTCAGCAGTGCACTGTACTGGAGTGTCAGCCTAGATTTATGTGCTCAAGTTCCTGGAGTGGGACTTGAACCCACAACCTTCTGACTCAGAGGCAAAGTGTGCTACCCACTGAGCCACGGCTGACACATGAAAAATTTACCTGATTTCAGATGACAGGCTTCCTCCTCCGTAGAAAGGAACAAAAGTCTGCAGCTGCGGAACCTTTTCCTTTTTCTTTGTTGAACGCGAGTGCGAAGTGCTCTGTCTGCTTGCAACTTTATTTTGTCTGCATTAATAAAAGCATGAGAATTAGTCACTGAAAACTCCTTGCTACTTCTGATAATTGGAAGTTTTCCCAATAATGAGGCCTTTTCCCTAGAAGTTTGGGTCGAAGACTGATTAACTTTGGGCCGTATTTTCCGATCGGAGGCTTCCTGCGTGCAGAGGCCTCCGATCTGGAAAAAATCTACGGACTTACCGGAGGGCTCCCAAGGTCCGGACACTTCCGCTCCTGGGCCTCTCCAACTCAAAATGTGCAGGGATCACGTATCCCAGAGGTGCATGCAGTTCGCGAGCATCCCTGGGATCACGTGGGCCATGGGAAGCCAATAGGAGAAGGGAATCTCCCTTCATACACTTGACAGATAGACCTGTCAAATATATGAATGGAGATCACCCCAAAAACACTTTAAAACATTAAATAATTTTTTTTTAAATCACATTTTTAAAATTAGTTGAAATTACAATAAATTAAATATTTTAAACAAAAATTTAATTTTTTGAAAAAAAAAGTTTTTTACAGGGCTAAACATAAACTTACCTTTTTTTTAAAAAGTGTTTTTAAATGATAAATGAGTGAAAAATACTTTTTTTTAAAACTTTTTTCAAATCTTATGCTGGTAAAAGCAGGCCTTACGCTTGGAGGTTCTCCAGAAAGTGGAACTATCCGCCTGCAGAGGCCCTTCTCCAGGGCAGGCGTCAAGATGCTCTTGACAGATCGGAAATGCCAGTTTTCAGCACATGCGCTGTGCATGCCTGAAACCAGCATTTCTGATGTCCCTACGAGTGTGTACACAGCCCGTACACACCCATAGGGATCGGCCCAATGTCTCTTCACTAGGGTTTTTGAAAAGAAACTTAGAATGAAATTCATCAATTAAGATTTGTTTACGGTATTTTATATATACATTTTTCTTTCCCTTTTATCCAGTCCATTCGTGATGTGCACCATCCCCCAACAAAAGGGTGGGTGGATAACCTACTCCCTCCTAATGCCGCCTTGTATTCCAATAGTAAAAATATATGGAGTAAACATAGGCCTTGCTAGATGAAAAAAGACCACACTCCCATCTAGTTCATCTTCTATCATACTGGTGGTCACCTGATACAATGATAATGGAGTTGTTGACTAATCATAGCAATCAATCTCTATCAATTAGTCTACAACAGACCCAGACATGAGACGAGGAAAACCCCATGTGGTGGAGGGCTTTGGCGTAGTGGTTAGCACTGTTGCCTCACAGCGCCAGGGACCCGGGTTCAAATCTGGCCTCGGGCGACTGTCTGTGTGGAGTTTGCACATTCTCCCTGTGTCTGCGTGGGTTTCCTCCGGGTGCTCCGGTTTCCTCCCACAGTCCAAAGATGTGCAGGTTAGGTTGATTTGGCTATGATAAATTGACCCTTAGTGTTAGGGGATTAAATACGTGGGGTTACGGGAATAGGGTGGGATATGTGTCGGTGCAGGCTCGATGGGCTGAAATAGCCTCTATCTGCTCTGTGATTCTCTCTGATTTCTTCCTCACACCCCTTGAACAAATACTTGACTCCAGACAGGCTGAAACTCATTGCCAGGATATTCTCCCCACTTCCATGTACGTCTGTCAACAAATTAGCCGTAGTTGAGCTGAAACCTGTAGGAGAACACTATGAAACGTGGAGAAGTAGTGAGGATAGTGCAGTGCAATCCTGTAGGAAAGTTGAAATAGAACCTAGTACTGAAGGAGCAGGAGAATCTATTTAACTGCCCTCTGATTCAGGCAGTGCTGGCAAGGCCACTTTCATTGCCCATCCCCAGTTGCCCCGAGAAGATGGTGGTGGTTGCAACAAAGGAACAGGAATAGGCAAGTCAGTTCCAGCATTTAATTAAATCATGGCTGATCTGCACCTCAGCTCCATTTACCCACCTTGCTCCATATTCCAATACCTTAGCCCAACAATAATCTATCAATCACAGGCTTGAAGATTTCAATTGATCTAGCATTCACAGCCTTTTTGCGGAGTGAGTTCCAAACTTTCACTACCTTTTGTGTGAAAAAGAGTTTCCTGATTCCACTCCTAAATGGCTTAGCTCTAATTTTATTCTGCCTTCTTGTTCTGGTCGCCCCCACCAGGGGAAATAATTTATGTGTATCTACCCAAGCAAATGCCATTATCATTTTAAACACCTCAATTTGCTCACCCTGCAACCATCTAAACTCAAGAGAATACAAGCAAGGTTTATGCAACCTGTCCTCATAATTAACCCTTTAAGCCATGTGTCATTCTGGTGAATCTGCACTGTACTCGTTCCAAGGCCAATATATCTTTCCGGAGATTTGGTGCCCAAATCTGAATGCAATACTCCAGACGGAGTCTGGCCAAAACTCTACAACTGAAACATCACTTCCTCAATTTTTTACTCAAGCCCCTTGATATAAAGGCCAACATTCCATTAGCCTGTTGGTTACTTTTTGTTCCTTTTAGTGGTCTGTGCACATGGACACCCAAATCCCTTTTCTCCTCTAAAACTCCTAGGCCTAGAAATTCAGTATCGCCACGTTTGGGGTGCTACAGCCAGGCGTTCGCTAAATTTAGCGCCTGGCGCAACTTAGCACCACCTTCGCCGAAATTGAGTTGCATCGCCCCAAGAGGATGCTGCTGCGCTAAAGCAGGCGATGCACGACTATCATAAGGCGCTAAGCCGGCGAGCCGAGGCGCTAACACCGAGGGCGGGCGCAGCACAGGTACGGCGAGTTGCTGATTGAAGGCAGACACGCTGGCGCCGGTCAGCACTTAAAGGGGGAGGGTCGATTTGTTTGGCTACCACACCCTGCACACTGCAGCCCTGAAGCAAGGCCTGACCATTGCTGGTTCAACAGTTTAACGCCGAGGACAATGGAGAAGGCTAGGGAGCGAGCGGAGCGCTTCAGCGAGGGTGCCCTGAGGCTACTGGTTGGCGCAGTGGAGCGCAGGCGACCTGTCCTCTTCCCTGACAGTGGGAGGAGGCCGCTTCCCAGCGAGTACCGAAAAGCCTGGAGGAAGGTGGCAAACAGGGTGACCAACAGCATGGTTGCCAGGACTCCAGTTCAATGCAGAAAAAAGTTCAACGACCTCACTCGGGTTGTCAGGGTGAGTACCCTTTCCACTATCCTCTTCATCCCTGCATGTGCGCCTAAGTTTCTGGCCAAAGGGACCTGAAAGCCCCAATGCCCAGCCCTCATCCAAGAGCTATGGGACTCTCATGAAAACCACTTGCACATTCAGCACTTTACGCACGGTCAGGGCTATTCCACCATGGGAGGCAGTGCAGGCAAGATCAGGGTTTGACACCGTCAGGGCTATTCCACCATGGGAGGCAGTGCAGGCAAGATCAGGGCTTGACACTGTACTTAGGAGGCCGTCCTTTCTCTTGCAGGGCAAGCTGGCCCACAATCGCAGGCAGCAGCTACGGACCAGGGGAGGCCGTCCTGACCTGAAAGAGCTCAGCGACCTGGAGCAGCGTGTGGTGCGCATTATGGCAGGCCAGCTGATTGGCCCCGTCGCCAGTGGAGATGCCGACCCTGTTCTGGACAGCAATGGTAAGGTCATCACCTTTTTGACCTTTCTCTTTCCACTTGTGCCTCACACCAGTATCCTTTGCCACTATCGAACCAATGCAGTGCATAGCAGCACTCATGCCTCCCTCGCTGCCGCCCTGTCCTCACTCTAAAGCAACTCTTGTGCCTCCCTGCTTTCAGATGCTGATTTGCCAAGTGAGGAGGCGGCCCCTCAAGCTGCCACTGTCAGTGATTCTGAATTTGAGGAGGAGGAGGAAGAGGAAGCCGGCCCATCAGTGCCACCCTCAGCCCAGGCAGCCCATGGCCATGATGGGGACATGTCTTCCCTGGAGGGGAGCAGGGGGGGGAAGGGTCTGAGGAGAGTGAAGCCCCGGGGCCCAGCGGGCTGCAGCAATGTGGGAGGGGTGGGGAAGCTCGGCGGCCTTCTCCCCAGAGGGTGAGTGCGGCCTCCAGTACTGCTACGGTGAGCGCAGAGGAGGTGCGGCTCCTTGGTGAAATGGGCACCCAGGCTGAGCGCAGGCACATTGAGTTCATGGCTGCAGTGGCAAGGATGCCTGACTCCATAGAGTCACTGGCAAGGAGTGTTCAGGAATTCGGGGCAGCACAGGCCAGGAGTCTGCAGGACTTCGCGGCAGCACAGGCGGCTTCCAGCCAAGTGCTCAGTCGTGCCGTGCATTCACTGGCTGGTCTGATGCAGACACAGATCAGGGCCACACGGGCACTAACTGCTGCCACCCTCGCTGGATCGGCCAGGCATCGCCGGGGCCCTTGCCGCGCCACAGCAGCCCAGCAGTCTGTGCTTCAGCAGATTGCTACGCATGCTGCAGTGCTGGCCTGTGCGAGTGCCAGTGTATCAGCCGACTAGGGAGTGCCTGTGCTCTGTCAGATTGGCAGCATTCCTGCTGCCAACACTGTCACTCCTCCACTTCTCCATGCAGAGTTGGAGCAGTCAGCAGCCGGGCCCTCCAGGCCCAGAGCTGGTCCAGGCCATCCCCGAAGGGCATCTGCCGTCTCACCATCTGACCCTCAGCAGCCTTCCCTCAGCCTTGCTGCAGCCACTGGGGTCCCATTGACGAGGAGCTGCAAGGCGGGAAGGGGCCACTTGCGGAAGCGAGGCAGATCACCCTCGCAGGGGAAAAAGTAGAAGGTGTGGCCAAATGTTGTGTTTATATATGAAGGCCGAGAATGTTTTTTTTAATATATGAAGGCCGACAATGTTGTGTTTGTTTTTTATATGAAGGCCGAGGATCATGGTCATTTTTGTTTAACTGTTTTTTTCATTTTCTGAAGGTTGTGAGAGCCAGTTATGTCTCTGACTGTTTTTTGGGGGGTTTATCTGAATTAGTTTGTCATGCGGGAAGGGCACAGAGTTTGCACAATAAAAATTCCTTATTCACATTGTCCATGTTTGCACTTTGAACTATTTGTTGCCTTGACCGGCTGAGGATTTACAAAGCGGCTCCATTCATGTTCTTTCATTGGCACAAGCCATTCCCTGAGAGGGGGCCTAGAACCGAGTTGCAATAAGCCGCCGACGGACGGCCCTTGCACTTTGTGCCTCCCTCCCGTCTTGGTGCTCCTCCTCCTCCTCCTTCTCTGGTGGTCCTCCAATGTCTGCTGGCAGTGGCTAAGTCCTGAGGATAGCCAGGTTGTGCAGCATGCAGCACACTACAACGAAATGGGAGACTCGCTCAGGCGAGTATTGTAAGGCTCCTCCGGAACGGTCCAGACAGCGGAACCGTTGCTTGAGCATGCCGATTGCGTGCTCAATGATGTTGCTGGTAGCTTGATGGCTGTCATTGCATCGCTCTTCAGCAGGGGTGCTGGGCGCACGGAGCGGGGTCATCAGCCAGGTGCACAAAGGATAGACCTTGTCCCCGAGAAGCCATCCTCGTGGGTGAGCCTGGGCTTCAAAAATGTCTGCCACAGAAGTCTGGCGCAGGATGAAGGCATCGTGGCTGCTGCCTGGAAAGTGGGCATTGACAGCTAGTATGAGCTGCCTGTGGCCACACACCAACTGGACGTTGAGCGAATGGTAGCCCTTCCGGTTGCGGTAATCCTCGGCATTCTCTAGAGGTGCCTGCAAAGCCACATGCGTGCAGTCAATGGCGCCCTGGAGCATGGGGAAGCCCGCTATTCTTCCAAATCCCATTGCACGCTCTTGCTGCTTGTCCAGGGTCATGGGGAAGGAGATGTACTGACGTCTCCTTCTGAAAAGGGCATTGGTCACCTGGCAGATGCAGCAATGTACCACGAACTGGGAGATGTTGGCAATGTCCCCAGTAGCGGATTGGAAGGAGCCGGTGGCATAGAAGTTGAGAGCCACCGTCACCTTCACTGCCACCGACAGAGATGTCCTGCTCCTCAGCTGTGGCTGCAGATCTCTGCGAAGCAGGTGGCAGATCTCAGTGACCACCTCCCTTCTGAATCGCAGCCTCCGAACACACTGCTCCTCAGACATGTTCAGATATGAGAACTGCTGGCGGTATACCCTGGGTGGGTAAGGCCTCCTGTGCCGACACCTGTTGGCCCTTCTCCGCCTGGCCATGATTGGCACTCTCTCACGGCGTCTCTGAGCCCTTTGAATGCAATGCAGAAAGCCAACGTTTCCACCCATTGCAGCCCCCATTATATGTGGCAACTCTAGGCTATGGCACTGAAAGTTAAATCCAAGTGCAAAGCTCTGGCCTGAAGCCAGAAGTACCTGTGCGAGCGCTGAGTCAAAGCAGAAAGCGCTCTCCTTTTGTCTCTCTCCAAATATCCGTCTCTCACACAGAAGGATTGGCACAAAATGGCTGCCACTTATAATGCAGGAGGAGTCCCCTTTAAATAGCGCCCCCCCGCGCCGACTGGGAACCGTCCCCCTCTACCAGTCGCTGGGGGCGCCAGGCGCACAGAAGGGGGCGCCACTGAAGTTCCGGATCGGGGCGCACCAAGGGCGTTGCACCATGAAATGATGTCACGATCTGCGCGCGCAGCTGAGCGGGCGCTGCGGTTTTGCGCCGCCGCTAAATCTTGACTGAAGTTCGGAGAGGCGCAGATCGCACCCCGCCCGGGCGCTAGCCGCTTAGCGCCCCACTTCTCCTCCTCCCAAGGTGCTAGCGGCTGCCGCTAACAACTGAATTTCTAGACCCTAGTCTCTCATCATTAAAAAAATATTCTGATTGGTCTTTCGCAGATCCAAAGTGGATAACCTCACACTTTCCTACATTGTATTCTATCTGCCACTGTTTTGCCTTCTCCTTGAATCACCGCTTCTCAGTCAAACTCTAAATGCTGTCCCGGTCCTATTGTAGGCCAACATGGGCTCCTTTATACAGGCGTGCAATGTGCCTTTGACTTGACTGATTTTCCGATATTCACTGTGCACAGGCGATCCAGTGCACCCGGATGTGAACCCAAGAAAATCTCCCCTTTCCTGTCCACTAGGTTTTTTTTTTTAAGTCTTTTTAACCAACTTTTAAAATCTTGCAAAAGGCACCTTTTGCCCAGAGGTTTCGACCAACATCATCATTTTAAGCTTTTAAACAACTGTGCTTGTACTTCTAACTTTGTTTTTGCCCCTCTTTCCTTCAATCCGTTAAATGGAGCTTGGATCCAAAATACCACAGCGAGTCGATCACAAATTGGAGATGCACTTGATATTGTAAAATGTCCAAATTAGGCATTAACACATCATTAGTCGATATTGGTCAATAAATCTGTATTTTTAGTTAATTAATTAGTCAATACATTTAAGTTAACTAGGCAAATGCAAACTTCTACTTTTTTCAGCTACGTCAAGTGGATATATTAATGACCGTTACTGGCATGCTTCACAGATAAAATCTTACTACAAGGGAGTAATTATTAGCCTTCACCGTCTGGACAGTTATCTGACGGAGCTGATCACACACCCATTGTAGAACTGATTTCAATGGGATGACAATCAGGCAGGGTCTGTACCAGTGAGCAATCTGCCCCGCCAGATTAACACCCAGGCCGTGAGGATGAAAGTTACCCCTCCCCCAACAGCTTTTCTCCCTTTTTATGATTTTTATTGACGTTGTGCTGAATAAAACAACATTTTCTCAAAACTCAAATGCGAGACCAAACCAGAGCCTGCTGTCCTCCTTGACGCTGGCACAGCAGCTAATTCAAAGAGAAAAATTAATCCTGGGCCTAATCGGTTTTTCCCCCTATGATGTATTTGAGTGCGCTTACATTGTCTCCAGCTGTAGGATCTCCAGCTGTTGCTTCATAGACTCCAGAAGTAGCTCATTTTTGTATTCTTGTGCCTGAAGCTCTGCCAACATTTTCTCCACTTGTGAAGAGGTCTTGCTTTTTTCAGACAATTCATTTAATCTTCTCACAATCTCTGTAGTGAAATTACAAATGCTAAATCTCTGTGGCGATCTCTATAAATCTACCTATAATAAAAAGTATACCTTATAGAAAGCCAAAATGACTCACAATACTTAAACATTAGTTATTCTCCTTGTCAGCCTTGGCTCAGGCGGTAGCACTTTTGTCTGAGACAGAAGGTTGTGGGTTCAAGCCCCACTCCAAACACTGGGGCACATAATCCAGGCTGACACCTTAGTGCAGTATTGAGGGAGCGCGCCACTGTCAAAGGTGCTGTCTTTTCAATCAGATGTTAAACCGAGGCCCCAGCCGCCCTCACCGGTGGACGAAAAGATCCCATGGCGCAAGAAGGTCAGGGGAATTCTTGCGGTGTTCTGGTCAACATTTATCCTTCAATCAACGTTACTATAAACGTGTTATCTGGTTATATCTGCTGTTTCTGGGATCTTGCTGTGCGCAAATTGGGTGCCACGTTTCCCTATATCACAAGTGACTACACTTCAAATGTACTTAAATTGGCTGTGTAGCACTTTGGGATGTCCAGAGGTCAAGAAAGGCAAGGGGCTAAAAATTGAGTATAGCCCCATTTGGGGCGCCAGCCTCGCCAGGGCGCTAAAAGTAGCGCCCCGGAAGCATTCGCGGTCGCCCGCTGGAAATTGAGTGGTAGCGCCCCAAAGGGAAGTGCGGCACTACTGGAGGTGCCCCGCATCCCTCTTGGGGCGCTGCGACTGAATATCGTGGCGCAACGTGCCGCAGCGCCACACGCTGCAGCATTGCAGGCCTTCCTCCCCTTCTTAAAGGGGAGGGGCCTTGTTCAGTGCAATCTGGGGCCCAGCTGGGCCCCCGAGGATCGCGAGTGCAGGCAAAAGAGCCCGGCACCGAGGAGAAGTACCGGGCTCTTGGAACGCAGCCAGCACTCCGTGGGGTGGGGGGGGGCGGTTTCAGGAGGCCGGGGACGGGAGCGCAGGCAGGTGCTGGCAGGCGGCCAACAACAAAAATGGCCGCCCCGTACCTCTCCTTTAATTTGCGCCTCCCCGGCCGCAGGTAGACCCTCCTGAACCAGTCGGATATAGCGTCCGGCGGTAAATCAGGGGGCGCTTCCAAATATCGCGGCCGGGGCATCAGCGGGGCGCTGCGCACACCGATGATGTCATCGGTAATGGCTAACGCCACCACTAGCGTCCCGCGGAATTTAGCGGGAGGTGTGGACAGTGTCGCGTCCGGGCGCCAGTTGGCTTGTGACCCACTAAGCGCCCTCTTAAGGCGCTAATGGGTGGCGCAACCAACTGAATTGCACACCCAAGGTCTTTCTTTCTTGATGTGTTTTTTTTTTAGGGGCGGGGTGTCCCACATCACACCAGAAAAATAAAGGCCCAAAGTATTTAAATAGTTCACAAATACACAAGAGCTAGTTCACAAATCCAAACAGTAATGCGGAGGTTGGGGATGGCATTAAAAGGGAAATTAGTGAAGCGTGCAATAAGGGCACAGCAGTCATCATGGGTGACTTTAATCTACATATAGATTGGGCTAACCAAATTAGTAACAATACTATGGAGGAGGAATTCCTGGAGTGCTTACGGGATGGTTTCCTGGACCAATATGTTGAGGAACCAACCAGAGATCAGGCCATCTTAGACTGGGTATTATATAACGAGAAAGGATTAATTAGCAATCTTGTTGTACGAGGCCCCTTGGGTCGGAGCGATCATAATATGATCGAATTCTTCATTAAGATGGAGAATGAAGTAATTGACTCAGAGACTAGGGTCCTGAATTTAAATAAAGGAAACTACGATGGTCTGAGGCGCAAATTGGGTAGGATTGATTGGGGAATGTCACTCAAAGGGTTAACAGTGGATAGGCAATGGCAAACATTCAAAGACCGCATGGATGAACTACAGAATTTGATCATCCCAATTTGGCATAAAAATAAAACAAAAAAGGTGACTCAACCGTGGCTAACGAGGGAAATTAGGATTAGCATAAGATCCAAGGAGAAGACATATAAATTGGCCAGAAAAAGCAGTAATCCAGAGGATTGGGAGCAGTTTAGGATTCAACAAAGGAGGACAAAGGGATGAATTAAGAAAGGGAAAATAGAATATGAGAGTAAGCTTGCAGGGAATATAAAAACTGACTGTAAAAGCTTTTATAGATATGTGAAGAGAAAAAGATTGGTGAAGTCAAGCGTAGGTCCCTTTCAGTCAGAATCAGGGGAATTTATAATGGGGAACAAAGAAATGGCAGACTAATTAAATACATATTTTGGTTCTGTCTTCACAAAGGAGGACACAAATAACCTCCCAGAGATGTCGGGAAACATAGGGTCTGATGAAAGGGAGGAACTGAAAGAAATCAGTATTTGTAGGGAAATGGTGTTAGGGAATATGATAGGATTGAAGGCCGATAAATCCCCAGGGCCTGATAATCTACATCCTAGGGTACTTAAGGAAGTGGCCCTAGAAATAGTAGATGCATTGCTGATCATCTTCCAACATTCGATGGAATCTGGAACAGTACCCATGGATTGGAGGGTAGCTAATATTACCCCACTATTCAAAAAAGGTGGTAGAGAGAAAACGGGGAATTACAGACCGGTAAGCCTGATATCGGTAGTGGGGGAAATGCTAGAGTCCATTATAAAAGATGTAATAGCAGAGCACTTGGAAAACAGTGACAGGATCAGACAAATCGTGCTTGACTAATCTACTGGAATTTTTTGAGGATGTAACTAGTAAAATAGATAAGGGAGAACCAGTGGATGTGGTGTGTTTGGACTTTAAGAAGGCTTTCGATAAGGTCCCACATAAGAGATTAGCGTGTAAAGTTAAGGCACATGAGATTGGGGGCAAGGTATTGACTTGGATAGAGAACTGGTTGGCAGATAGAAAGCAGAGTCGGAATAAACGGGTCTTTTTCCCCGTGTGGCAGGCAGTGACTAGTGGGGTACCGCAGGGATCGGTCCTTGGACCCCAGCTATTCACAATATATATTAATGATCTGCACAAGGGAACTAGATGTAATATCTCCAAATTTGCAGATCATACAAAGCTGGGTGGGCGTGTGTGCTGTGAGGAGGATGCCGAGAAACTACAGGATGATTTGGACAGGTTGGGTGATTGGGCAGAAGCATGGCAGATGCAATATAGCGTGGATAAATGTGAGGTTATCCACTTTGGTGGCAAAAACAGGAAGGCAGATTATTATCTGAATGGCAATAGATTGGGAGAAGGGGAAGTGCAATGAGACCTGGGTGTCCTTGTGCACCAGTCGCTGAAGGTAAGCATGCAGGTGCAGCAGGCGGTTAAGAAGGCAAACGGTATGTTGGCCTTCGTAGCGAGAGGGTTTGAGTACAGGAACAAGGATGTCTTGCTGCAGTTGTACAGGGCCTTGGTGAGACCACATCTTGAGTATTGTGTGCAGTTTTGGTTGCCTTATCGGAGGAAGGATATTCTTGCCATGGAAGGAGTTCAGCGAAGATTCACCAGGCTGATACCTGGGATGGCAGGAATGACGTATGAGGAGAGATTGGGACGATTGGGCTTGTACTCGCTTGAATTTAGAAGAATGAGAGGGGATCTCATTGAAACTTATAAAATTCTGGCAGGACTGGACAGACTAGATGCAGGAAGGATGTTCCCGATGGTCAGGGAGTCCAAAACCAGGGGTCACAGTCTAAGGATAAGGGGTAGGCCTTTTAGGACAGAAATGAGGAGGAATTTCTTCACCCAAAGAGTGGTGAACCTGTGGAATTCTCTACCACAGAAGGCAGTAGAGGCCAATACATTAAATATATTCAAGAAGGAGTTGGATATATTTCTTAAGGCTAAAGGGATCAAGGGGTATGGGGAGAAAGCAGGGACCGGGTACTGAACTTGGATGATCAGCCATGATCGCATTGAATGGCGGAGCAGACTCGAGGGGCCGAATGGCCTACTCCTGCTCCTATCTTCTATGTTTCTATGTAAGTTCAGCATTTTGAAATATTCAAACGATTTTTAAGCCTGTGTGGAACAATGCCTCATTTGATGGTGAAGGCAGAGTCATGCCCTGTGTATAAGGGACTATGCAACACAGGATACTAGAAAGTGACTGTACACAAACTAGCAGCACATTTACTAAGCTCTAGCTTATTGATTGTAAGGTATGGCTCAAGATATAGGCCTAGAAATTGAGGTTGCGCTGCGCCGGGGCTTAACGCCGGAAATTTAGCGCCGGTGCTAAGTCGCGCTGTGCGCGCCAAAAATTCAGTAGCGCCGCGCCCAAACGGCTGCCGGCGCTACTGAAGGCTGTTTGCGCCTGAAAACTGGCGCTACGCGCCGCATTGCGGTGCTATTCCGGCGCTGCGGCGCCCGATGCGGTGCGGCAGGCTCGGGAAGTGCAGGCCTCCTCCTTCAGTTAAGGAGGAGCTGCCTGCACCCGGCCGCGGCCCGCGCAAATCTCTGCAAAAATGAGCCCGGCACCTCGGACAAGTGCCGGGCTTACATCTGTTCCGGGGGGGGTGGGGGAAGAAGTCCGGGGAGGGAGCTGCGGGCAGGCGGCCGGCGGGAAAGCGGCCGGCCGCCGCGCCTCCTTAAAGCGCCGGCGCAGACTCCGGCAACACTCGTTTGCCGGAGTCTTAGTTGCGGCTGCCACTGGCGAGGCGGCCGCAACTGAATTTCGGCTTGGGGCCGGGTTACCACGGCAACCGGGACGCTGCGCACACCGATGACGTCATCGGTGCCGGCGCAGCGCTACCGGTCTACCGCGGCGGAAGGGCCCCAGGCAATTTCGGCGCCGGCGCCAATTGCAGCGCTAGGCCCTCTAGCGCCGCAAAATCGGCGCTAAGGGCACTCAATTTCTAGGCCATAGAGTCCTAGAAAAATCAACAGGGTTACAGAACAAAGTCACCTGATCATGTCAGGGCTCCAGTTGTGACCACTGCAGAACCATAACGGAAGATAATTCTATCTAGAACAAAACGTTAATTCATTCTGACAGAGATGACAGGTTGAATAATAAACTTCAGCAGTTACTATTGTTCTGCATTGAGACAAGACATTTAAATTATAAAAATGTCCTATTTCCATTTCAGGACTACATCAGGTAAGACATTTGCCAGAAACCCACGGTGTTGGCGAGAGAACTAATGCAACATTTCTTTAATAAATAGAATTAGACAGTAGCCCTTTATCAAATGTGAAGCTGTCTTTGTTGCATTGTGACGATTTTCCAGTGATCAGCTTTGTATTACTATTGACCGAATCTCGGGATTTACCTGTTCTCTGTTCCTCTAGTTCCTTGTTGCGAGATAATATACCAGTGATATGGTTTGCATGATCCTGCGCCAGGTTCTGCAACTGGTTTTTGTGTTCCCGCATCCACTGCTTTCTGGGGCTAGGGCCATCCTGAGATTTAAGACATAAGACAAACTGTTAGTAGATAGATTCTTACTCTGGTACTTTTGATAACCTGACATTTTTGTCAAAAAGAAATTGCAGTGGCTTGTAATGGTTGAATGTGGTTTTGGATCCTCAGACACCAAGGGCTGGATTTTCCAAGCCCCGAGGAGGCGGGCATGGAGGCAGGACTGCTGGTAAAGTAGCAGAAAGTGGGGGTGGATGGCAAACCATGCCCTTTTGCCAGGAGGCGGGACAATATGCTGCTTCGGGTCCCATCTCCTAGAGGCGGGAAAGGCATTAAATACTTTTAACTGCCTGTTAACAAGCAGAAAAAATAATTAGTGCCATTTTACCTTCACAGGTGAAGGCTTCCCGACCTTGGAGAACCCCGCCGGGTTGGAGGAGACGTGAAGGAGGTCTGTGGGGGTCAGAGGCACCTGGAAGTAAGATGTAGAGGTGAGTGATGGGTGCAAATATGGAGTGGTAAGTATGTAAGGTGAGTGATAAGTGTAAAAAAATGTTCACTTACCTTGTTTTCTTCCTACAGCCTTCATCCTCTCTGGATCGGGAGACTGACATCCTCGTTGTCGATTTCACAGACTGGCTGTTGGATCCTCCGAACCAACAGCCATCTGAAATCGACAAAGTTGAAAGGTTTGATGAGTCCTGAACACAAGGACTCATCAAACTACAGAGAATGTCAGTGTTTGACAGCTTCACAGAGTTGTCAAACGCTGACATTTCTTCTTCCAAGAAGTCTTGACAGATAGCACGTCTGACGTTGATGTGCTCGGTCAGTGACTTCCTCCCTAATTGGCCTGCTGAGCCCACTTTACCAGGTCAATCAGGGGAAAATCCCTCTGGTTGGTCAGACGAGGATGGAGGCGGGACATTGACACAACAAGCAGCAGTCCCACCTCCAATTCATCTCCATTGAGAAAATCCTGTCCCAAATTTCCAATCCTGACAACAGTAGGCCATTTCAGTAGTACAGACAGAGCAAGAATACACTGTTTCAGGTAAGACAATACTAAGCATTAAGGACTACCCTTAATTACCTTCCTACAACAGTGATTATACATGCAGTTTACAGAATAAAAAAATCAGAGGCATTCTGGGCGATCAAGCTTCTGAATATGGAAATTCACTAAGCACTGGTGGATTTAAAAGGTGAAGAAGATTCTGTCTGACAAACAACCTTTACTTTCTTGAGGATGTTACAGAGCAAATGCAGAGAGGTATGTTATCTTTAGACTTGCCATAGACTTGGAACTTTGTCATAGACTTAGCGAGTCTATGATGAAGTTCCACATAAAAGACTTCTAATTAGACTGAAAGTCAGAGTAGAACACATGACTGGATAAGAAACTAATTAAAAACAGGAAAACAGATCATTTGTGAGAGGTGTAGAGTCAGACTAAAGTGTGAGATGATGAATGGAGGCCCACAAGAGTCAGTGCTTGGATCCTTATTATTTCTAATCTGCATCAATGACCTTGATATCAAAACCAACCGTGAGCTGGTCAAACCTACTGATAAAACAAAACATTTTTTTAAAAAGATATGCATGGCAGCAGGTCAGAACAGTACAGGTTCAGGGTTGTAAAGGGCAAATTTTGGACAGCTATCAGGAGGTATTTCTTTACACAGAAGGGGACCAACAGCTGAAATGGGTTGCCAGGAAAGGTGCTCAAGGCCTGGACACTCGACTCAGTTAAGAAACATCTCAAAGTTGTATTGGGAAGATAGTAGAGTTGGTATTCTGGAACAATAAGAATGTAAGAACTCACACATTCCCAGAATGTCCCAAAGCACATCTCTTCTTAGGCAGTCCCTCGGAACCGAGGATGACTTGCTTCCACATTAAAGAGTTCTCAAGTGACTGATGAGTCCAATGCGGGACCTACAGTCTCTGTCACAGGTGGGGCAGATGGTGGTTGAAGGGGCGGGTGGGTGGGGTGCTTGGGGTGACGTGCGCTCCTTGCGCTTGGCTTCTACTTGCTCCCGGCAAAGAGACTCGAGGTGTTCGGCGCCTTCTCGAATGCTTCTCCTCCACTTTGTGCGGTCTTGGGCCAGGGATTCCCAGGTGTCAGTGGGGATGTTGTACTTTTTCAAGGAGGCTTTGAGGGTGTCCTTGGAAGCATTTGCTCTGCCCACCTGGGGCTTTCTTGACGTGCCGGAGCTCAGTGTAGAGCGCTTGTTTTGGAAGTCTCGTATCGGGCATGCAGACGATGTGACCCATCCATCAGAGCTGACTGAACATGGTCAAAGCTTTGATGCAGGGGATGTTGGCCTGAGCGAGAACACTGACGTTGGTGCACCTATCCTGCCAATGAATTTGCAGGATCTTGTGGAGACAGTGTTGGTGGTACCTCTCCAGTGCTTTGAGGTGCCTGCTGTACATGGTCCATGTCTCTGAGGCATACAGCAGGGCGGGTATCATTGCTGCTCTGTAGACCATGAGCTTAGTGCCGGGTTTGAGGTCCTGGTCTTCAAACACTCTCTTCCTCAGGCGACCGAAGGCTGCACTGACACACTGAAGGCGGTGTTGGACTTCGTCATCGACGTCTGCCTTTGTTGACAGTAGGATCCCGAGGTCTGGAAAGTGGTCCATTTTTTCCAAGGCATTGTCGTGAATTTTGATAATCAGGGGGCAGTACTGTGTGGCGGGGGCAGGTTGGTAGAGGACCTTTGTCTTACGGATGTTTAGTGTAAGGCCCATGCTCTCGTATGCTTCGGTGAAGGGGTTGACGATGGTTTGGAGTTCAGCCTCCAAGTGAGCACAGACGCAAGCGTCGTCTGCATACTGTAATTAGACGACAGAGGATGGGACGACCTTGGATCTGGACTGGAGGCGACGGAGGTTGAACAGTTTCCCGTTTGTTCTGTAAATTAGCTCCACTCCAGCGGGGAGCTTACTGAGGGACAGATGGAGCATTGCAGCACGGAAGATCGAGAAGAGCATTGGTGCGATGACACAGCCTTGCTTGACCCCGATTCTTACGTGAATTGGGTCTGTGGTGGAACCGTTGGTCAGGATCACGGCTTGCATGTCGTCATGAAGTAGGCGGAGGATGATGACAAACTTTTGAGGGCAGCCGAATTTGAGGAGGACACTCCATAATCCCCCACGGTTGACAGTGTCGAAGGCCTTTGTGAGATCAAAGAAGGCCATGTACAGTGGTTGGTGCTGTTCCCTGCATTTCTCTTGTAATTGACGAGCGCTGAAGATCATGTCCATTGTGCCCCTTAGTGGGCGGAATCCGCATTGCAACTCTGGGAGGAGCTCTTCGGCCACTGTGAGAAGGCGATTAAGGAGGATTCTTGCGATGACTTTCCCTGTGGCAGACAGCAGGGAAACTCCTTTGTAATTGCCGCAATCGGACTTGTCACCTTTCTTGAAGATGGTCACAATTACGGCGTCTCTGAGATCCCCTGGCATGCTCTCCTCCTTCCAGGTAAGAGAAATGAGTTCATGAATTCACGCCAGTAGTGCTTCTCCGCCATGCTTTAGTGCCTCAGCGGGGATTCCATCTGCTCCTGAGACCTTGTTGTTCTTCAGTTGTCGGATGGCCTTTTTAACCTCACCACGGGCTGGGGTTGTGCTGAGATGGTGGCGGGTAGCATGCTGCAGGATGGAGTTGAGGACACTCGCGTCGGAGAGAGTCTTGGTTAAGGAGATCTTCGAAGTGCTCCTTCCAGCGGGCACGGACTGCCTCTCTGTCCTTGACGAGTACCTCTCCGTTCTTGGCCCGCAGTGGGGTAGGACCTTGGGTGCTTGGGCCGTAGGCGGTCTTGACTGCGCTAAAGAATCCACGCACATCGTGGTTGTTGGCTAGCTGCTGGCTCTCCTGCACTTTCTCCACCCACCATCTGTTCTTTAGGTCGCGAGTTTTTTGTTGGACCTCGGCCTTCAGGCTTCTGTAGAGCTGCTTTCTTGCTCTCGAGTTCTGTTGCTGTTTCCAGATCAGGAATGCCTTGCGCTTGCGGCTTATTAGCTCCTGGATCTCCTGGTCGTTCTCGTCGAACCAGTCTTGGTGTTTCCTGGTTGAGTGACTGAGCGTCTCTTCACAGATGCTGATTATGGAGGCCTTGAGTGCAGACCAGGTGCTGTGGACACTCTGTGGCCTAGAAATTGAGTGGGCTTAGCGCCCAATTAGTGGCGCTAGAGGGCCTTGCGCCGGACTTATAGCTGTTTTGCAAATTGACTTGGGCCTTACCATCGGCGTTAGCCGGTAGCGCTGCGCCGGCACCGATGACGTCATCGGTGTGCGCAGCGTCCCGGTTGCCGTGGTAACCCGGCCCCAAGCCCAAATTCAGTTGCGCCCGCCTCGCCCGTGGCAGGCGCAACTAACGAAAGTGAAAAGTGTTCTTACATGCCTTTGCGCCGGCGCATAAAGGTGGAGCGGCAGCCGGCCGCGTTCCCGGCGGCCGCCTGCCCGCACCTCCCTTCCCGGACTCCTGCATCACCCCCCCCCCCGCGGCCCTGATGAGTGTGTGCTGCGAGCCCGGCACTTCCCCGAGGTGCCGGGCTCAGATGTCAGGGGAATCCACCGGACAGTTGTCGGCTGCAGGCAGCTCCTCCTTAACAGAAGGAGGAGGCCTGCAGTACCCCAGCCTGCCGCACCGCATCGGGTGCCGCAGCGGGGGATTAGCGCCGCAATCCTGCAGTCAGCGCCCATTGGGAGGCGCTGACACCCTCCAGTAGCGCCCGCAGCCGTCTGGGCGCGGCGCTACTGAATTTTTGGCGCGCGCAGTGGGACTTAGCGCCGGCGCAAAATTTCCGGCGCTAAAGCCCTGGCGCGGGCCCAACTCAATTTCTAGGCCTGTGTCTCTACATCGTCAGGTTGTTTGTGAGGCGCAGGCTGAATAGGGCTTTCTTAGCGGGGTCTTTGAGTACTCCAGCGTTGATTTTCCAGCGGCATTGTTTCTGTTGCCGCCACTGTTTTGGGGCTACATTGATGGAGATCACAGAGCCAGTGAATTACTTTTGAAGTCCAGTCACTGTTGTTATGCAAATAAACACGGCAGCAAGATCCCAAAAACAGCAATGAGACAAATGAGCGGTTAATCTCTTTTGGTGGCATTGGTTGATAAATGTTAGACAGGACAACTCTCCTTCGAAGAATGCCATGGGATCTTTTACATCTGTGGGGCCTTGGGTTAGCATCTCACCTGAAAGACAGCTCTACCCCAGTGTCAGCCTAGACTGTGCACTTAACCCCTGCAGTGGGGCCAGAACCCACAGCCTTTTGACTCAGAAGCGAGAGTGCAACCAGTGAGCCAAGCTGACACAAGCTGAAGAAAGGCTGAAGAGCTGTCTTGTAAACTCGTCTTGTGATCTGGTGAAAACAGAGAGACAGAGAATGCAGCAAAGGATTGAAAATTGATTTAAGTCGGTTATGGGCAGGCAAATGGGAAATGAAATTTAACACTAAAAAAATGTGAAGCATAACACACAGGTTTCACAAATATGGGACATAACTATACAGTGAATAGAACATAATTAGGAAAGAGTCATCACTTTCAACATTCAGGCAATGTAGCAGTAATTTAAAAATCTGATAGAAAGGAAGGATATATAGCCAGAACAGTGCAAGCCCACAAAAATTGTGCTGAGGCTTTACAATATTCTGAGATCATGTCATACAAAAAAAAACACTATTAGAAAGGGCACAGAAACAAGTTACAAGACTGATCTGATCCTTAGCCTAACAGGGATGAACTGTGGAATAAAATATTAAAGTTTAAGCTTTATAATCTAGAAGAACCCCAACAAAGTACATAAAATACAAATGGGTATTAATTCCAGAATATTACTTTGCCTTTGCCATCCCTAACTTTTCTAACAGTCCAAGTTCCTTGGCATGTGCTTTCGAAAGCACATCCAGACTTGCCAACACTGTCAGACGTAGCAGGAGTTCTATAAGAAAATAGACTATGAGTGAGCATCAAGCATCGACCCTCACTCCAAAATGAAACAAAAACTATTGTGGTACAATTGGATTTTTGTTGAGATTCTTGGAGGTTCAGCAGACTCCATGACCTGTCGTATCAAGTTTACTTTCTGTTGTGACTGCTCAGCCCAGTTGCTTGGTTATGAATGCATCAAGCATGGGGTGGTTCCTTTAACTCTTAGCAGGTACAGAAGATAGAATTATGGAATCTGCCATATAACCAAAAAACCCAGACACATGCAAACTAAATTTGCAACTTCAACTGCTAGTTATTAAATAAACTTGTCTGTCTTCACTAACTGCAAAATTTGGCAATTAATTATATTACTAAAACCAGTCAAGAGCAGTTTAGCAATGATACAACATCTTCATGTAAATGAGGAGAAAGAGATTTCCTATTATTAGCAATTTCACTAACAACACTACTTACAAAACCACTCTTTAAAAAAAAAAAGGTGAATATAAGAAGCTGAGATAAAAACAGAAAATGCTGGAAATGCACAGCAGGTCAGTCAGCATCTGAGAGAGAGGAAGGTTAGTATTTTGGGTAAAACCCTTCATCAGAACTGGCGCAATCAAACTGAAAAGTCCTCTCAGTAGAACTGACCAAAACAAAGCAAGGAGTGGAGAAGTTCTCCGTGAAAGGTCCCATCCAATATGTTAACCTACCTTTCTCTTTCAGATGCTGATCAAATTGCTATGCATTTCCAGCACTTCTCCATTACCCCTTTAAAATGCCTCTTTACTTCGATCACTCCAAAAGCATGCATTCTGTTAACACCCATTCATGATTAGTGATGAGGTATAGCACTTTCATGATTAGTGATGAGGTATAGCACTTTTCATGATTAGTGATGAGGTATAGCACTTTTCATGATTAGTGATGAGGTATAGCACTTTTCATGATTAGTGATGAGGTATAGCACTTTAGGACATTTTTACATTGACCTCAATAGGGAGCTGGATCCACAGGTTCCTGACAGATGGGGTTTTTTTTGTTTATTTTTTCTTGGTATGTGGGTAACACCAGCAAGGCAGCATTTACTGTCCATTCCTAGCTGCCCTGAGGGCATTAAGAGTTAACCGCATAGGGTAGAACTGGAGTCACATGTAGGCCAGACCTGGCAAGAGTAGCAGGCTCCCTTCATTGAAGGACATTAAAGAACAGTTGGCTTTTCAATGACAATCCAGCAGCTTTCATGCTCATTCTTTCTGGTGTCAGCCCATGAATTACCCGATTTATTGAATTCAACTTGCCATGGTGGGATTTGAACTCAAGACATCTGGGTTACCAATCCAGTATTATAACCACTAAGCTAATGTAAATCCAGTTATATCAAAATTATATTCCGGTTACCACCAGGTGCATTGGGAACTACTGGCTCAAGCCAACCTCTAAGGCCAATGTAAAAGAAGCTTTAGAAAGATATCTAATAAAGTCTGTTAACTCCCTTCTTCCAAAAGTTACCTCAGATACTAATTTCTTTTAATCTAAAATGATTAAAAGCCCTAGGAGCAAATTATGAAGTGCACCAATTAACAATCGCACATTCTGTCGGTTTTCATTATGCTAAAACACCCAAGATGCACTTGAATGCACAAACAGACAAGTATAAAACTTTAATTATAATTGTCAACTAAATATTTAATGAAGCATCAAAAAGATACAATGAATTAAAATGTCAACCCCATTATACATCAGTTGGCATATTTATTATTTGTAAGTCAGTCCTTATTCAGTGTTGGATTTGGCCAATGTTCAAGTTCAAGGTGAAATCCAATGTTGGTTACTAATTAAATTGACTTTTAGATTAATTTATCATATAGTTTTCATTCCGCTTCATTCTTTAGTTGATTTTACTAGTGGAAGTTAACTGCAACTATCAGGAAAGATTGAGCAGGCTGGGGCTCTTTTCTCTGGAAAAGAGAAGGCTAAGAAGAGGTCTTTAAAATTATGAAAAGTTTCAATAGGGAGGATGTGGAGAAACAGTTTTCGCTTATGGGCGAGTCTCAAACAAGGGGCATACATATAAAATAGCCAATAAAAGAGCAAATAAAGAATTTAGGAGGAATTTCTTTACAGAAGGTGGTAAAAATATGGAATTTGCCTTCATATAGCTGGTTGAAGCTAATAGCATTGACTCATTTAAGGGGAGACTTGATGCATACAAGAGGTAGAAGGGAATAGAGGGATCTGGGGAAAGGTTGGAAGAGGCTCTTGTGGAGTATAAACACTAGCATAGACGAATTGGGCCGAATGGCCTGTTTCTGTGTTGTAGATTCTATGCAATTCTATGTAAAACTGCATTTAGCTGCTTTGACCAATGGATTAGAGGACTTGACATCTACAGTATAATGGTGAAGCAATTGGGTGAAAATTATTTGTACCACTAATTCAGTGAAATGTAATGGGGATGTGTTTGTGTATGCAAATTACAAAATATATGTGAATGGTGGATTGGGACTGTGCTCATTGGAAAAACAGCCTGAATGTTTGATTTAAGCACTGCACAGTTAATGTTGTTAAACCAAGCGCGTGCAAGTTAAACGCTGGAACATATGTGATTTTTGTTTTTAAAATGATCAGGTAGTATTCTTCTGCTTAACAGTAGCAGGATCTAATTTCTTTACAGATTAGTGATCAAGCAGAAACAAAATATATCTATATATATAAATCGGTACGTCTGTCTGTCATTCTGTCTGTCTTCTGTCTGTCATCGCCTGTGCGTCTGTCGGGCCTATGTGCTCGAAAGTTACAGGGCATACCTACGCGCGCGTTACCTCCAAAGAAAGCTTACGCTTCCGAGACGGTTTTAAGCGTATTTACGTTTCGGCCGGGCTAAAATTGCGCCCAGCGGTATCCCAAAAACCTTCACATTCCGCTCATTAGCATCTCATTATCCGCTCATTAGCGACAGAGTGACCTCGAGGTCGACCAATCATACGGCGGCTTGCTGCCGCGTGCGACCAGGCCCTCCTACGGTCGAGTGACGGGACGATTGACCAATCCTACGCTTGGTGACCTGACGTCGACCAATCGGTGCGTGTGTGGGCGGGCCTTATCGTTCTGAACCGAGGTGAGTCGCCGCCATCTTGCTTCCATTCTTTTTCCTGCTTTCTGCGTCTTTCTTTTCAAATATACATTTCCAGCAAAATAAAATTCAATTTATTAAATTCTTTTAAAATAAATCACTCATTTGTAAATATTTTATCTCACCTGAACATTCTTTTTCTTACCTTTGCCCGTTTTTTTCTTAGGCCTGAAAGCCTGGGCCTTTCTTGCCCAGCCAGGCCCGAGCTAGGTAACTGGGCTGCTGCTAAGCTCCTCACCACCCCCGCCCCCCCCCCCGTGTCACGTTACCCGGGGCAACGGCGTCAGCCACGAGGGTCAGGGTGCGCGCGCAGCAGGAACAGGTGAGACTCTGTTCCGCGCTCGGCTCGGGGGGGGGGGCGGGGCTCTCGAGAGTGCGGATCGGGTTACCCCGGCAACGGGAGTGCGGGCCGGCTGGGGCTTGGAGAGCGCGGCTCTCGGCCGGGGGGGGGGCAGGGCTTGGAGAGCGCGGCTCTCGGCCGGGGGGGGGGCGGGGCTTGGAGAGCGCGGCTCTCGGCCGGGTGGGGGGCGGGGCTTGGAGAGTGCGGCTCTCGGCCGGGGGGGCGGGGCTTGGAGAGCGCGGCTCTCGGCCCGGGGGGGCGGGGCTTGCAGAGCGCGGCTCTCGCCGGGGGGGCGGGGCTTGGCGAGCGCGGCTCTCGGCCGGGGGGGCGGGGCTCGGAGAGCTGGGCTCTCGGCAGTGCGGGGCGGCGCGGCAGGGTTACCCCGGCAACCGGGCGTGGCCGTGCCTGTCTCTCAGCCTCAAGCCCTCCCTTCCTCCCCTCCCCCCCCCGCCCTCCCTCCCCCCTTCCTTCCCCCCCACCCCCCCTTCCCCCCCCGCCCTCCCTTCCCCCCACCCGCGCTCTCTCTCTACCCCCCAGTCGCTCTCTCTCTACCCCCCAGTCGCTCTCTCTCTTCCCCCCCGTCGCGCTCTCTCTCCCTCCCCCCCAGTCGCTCTCTCTCTTCCCCCCCCCAGTCGTGCTCTCTCTCTCTCGCTCTCTCTCTCTCTCCCCCCCCCCCCAGTCGCTCTCTCTCTCTCTCTTCCAACAACAACATGCCCTCGAAAAAGCCTCGCACCGCCGGGCACTTCAGCTAGTCTTATATATATAAACGGATCGTTCTGTCTGTCTGTCTATCTGTCTGTCTGTCCTCGGGTGCGCGTCTGTCCGGCTATGCGCTCGAAAGTTATAGAGCGTACCTATGCGTGCGTTACGTCGAAAGAAAGCTTACCGTTTCAAAACGGTCGTAAGCGTATTGACGTTTCAGCCGGACAAAAATTGCGCCCGCGGTATCCGAAAAAACGTTCAACATTCCGCTCATTAGCATCTCATTATCCGCTCATTAGCGATAGAGTGACCTCGAGGTTGACCAATCGTACGCCGGGTTCCTGGCGCGTACGGCCGGGCCCTCCTACGGTCGAGTGACGGACGATTGACCAATCCTACGCTTTGGTGACCTGACGGTCGACCAATCGGTGCGTGTGTGGGCGGGCCTTATCGCTCTGAACCGAGGTGAGTCGCCGCCATCTTGATTCCAAACTTTTCCTTTCTTTTTCCCGCTTTCTGCGTCTTTAAAAAAAACGTTGCTTTTAAAACACATAGGCCTAGAAATTGAGTTGACGCCGCGCCAGGGCTTTAGCGCCGGAAATTTAGCGCCGGCGCTAATTCCCTTGCGCGCTGCCAAAAATTCAGTAGCGCCGCGCCCAGACGGCTGCCGGCGCTACTTGGCGGGCGTGAGCGCCTACCAATGGGCGCTGAGTGCCGAATTGCGGCGCTAATCCGGCGCTGCGGGACCCCGATGCGGTGCGGCAGGCTGGGAAGTGCAGGCCTCCTCCTTCAGTTAAGGAGGAGCTGCCTGCACCCGCCCGCTGTCCGTTCAATTATTGAAAAAATGAGCCCGGCACCTCGGACAAGTGCCGGGCTTGCAGGCCAGACGCATCTGTTCCGCGGGGGGGGGGGGTGGAGGAGTCCGGGGAGGGAGGTGCGGGCAGGCAGCCGACGGGAAAGCGGACCCGGCCGCCCGCGCGACCTTAATGCGCCGGCGCTAACTCGGGGAAGACTCGGTTGCCAGAGTCTTAGTTGCGGCTGCCACGGGCGAGGCAGGCCGCAACTGAATTTCGGCGCTGGGGCCCGTCGGCATGGCAACCGGGACGCTGCGCACTACCGATGACGTCATCGGAGCCGGCGCAGCGCTACCGGTCTACCGCGGCGTAAGGGCCCCAGGCAATTTCGGCGCCGGCGCCAAATGCAGCGCTAGGCCCTCTAGCGCCGCAAAATCGGCGCTAAGGGCACTCAATTTCTAGGCCATATTGTTTTAAAAAAAGTTAATTACTTTCTAAATCTTTTATCTAATCTCATTAATTTTCCTACCTTTCCCCGTTTTTCCAGGTAGGCCTCGAAGCCTCGGCCTCTCCTCCACGCCCGAGCTAGGCACCTCCCGGCCCCAGTCAACAAGCGGCCCCCGATCGCCGCCATCTTTGTGAAGGCTGGAGGGGCGGGCCTCAGCCGAGCGCCGCTACCGCCGCCATCTTAGTAAAGGCGGGTGGGGCAGGAGTCAGCACGCGCGACTGAGTCCGGCCCGGCCTCACGCGGTAGGTTGCGCAGCGGCGTCTCTCTCTGCTCTTGAAGCCGGCTCGGGCGGGGGGCGGGGTCTCTCTCTCTGCTCTTGAAGCCGGCTCAGGCGGGGGGCGGGGGTCCCTCTGCTCTTCAAGCCAGCTCGGGCGGGGTCTCTCTGCTCTTGAAGCCGGCTCGGGCGGGGGGCGGGGTCTCTCTGCTCTTGAAGCCAGCTCGGGCGGGGTCTCTCTGCTCTTGAAGCCGGCTCGGGCGGGGGGCGGGTCTCCAGAGATCGGGCCCTCCGGAGATCGGGGGGGGGGGGGCAGCGAGCCTCGGGAGATCAGGGGCCGAGCCTCGGGAGATCGGGGTGGGGGGGGGGCGAGCCTCGGGAGATCAGGGGGGCCGAGCCTCGGGAGATCGGGCGGGGGGGGGCGAGCCTCGGGAGCTCGGGGCGGGGGGGGCGAGCCTCGGGAGATCGAGGGGGGGGGGGCGAGCCTCGGGAGATCGGGGGGGGGGTGGCGAGCCCTCGGGAGATGGCGAGCCTCGGGAGATCAGGGGGGCCGAGCCTCGGGAGATCGGGGGGGGTGGGGGCGAGCCTCGGGGGCGGGGGGGGGGGGTGCGAGCCTCGGGAGATCGGGGGGGGGGCGAGCCTCGGGAGATCGGGGGGGGCGAGCCCTCGGGAGAGCGGGGGGGGCGGGGCTCGGGGACTTCCCCCCTCCCCCACCCCTCCCCTTCCCCCCTCCCCTCCCCCCGCTCCCTCTCCCCTCCCCCCACCTCCTCTCCCCCTCCTCCCCCTCCCCTCCCCCCTCCTCCCCCTCCCCTTCTCCCCCCCTCTTCCCCCCAGTCGCTCTCTTTTCCCCCCCAGTCGCTCTCTCTCTCCCCCCAGTCGCGCTCTCTCTCTTCCCCCCAGTCGCTCTCTCTCTTCCCCCCCAGTCGCTCTCTCTCTTCCCCCCAGTCGCTCTCTCTCTTCCCCCCGTCGCTCTCTCTCTTCCCCCCCCAGTCGCTCTCTCTCTTCCCCCCAGTCGCTCTCTCTCTCTCCCCCCCAGTCGCTCTCTCTTCCCCCCCGTCACTCTCTCTCTGCCCCCCCAGTCGCGCTCTCTCTTCCCCCCAGTCGCGCTCTCTCTTCCCCCCCAGTCGCTCTCTCGCTTCCCCCCGTCACTCTCTCTCTTCCCCCCACTCGCTCTCTCTCTTCCCCCCAGTCGCTCTCTCTCTCTCTTCCAACAACAACATGCCCTCGAAAAAGCTCGGCACTGCCGGGCACTCCAGCTAGTAGATATATATATCTATACTAGCTGGGGGAGCCCGGCTTTGCCAGGGCTGTTTTGGGCCGGGCGGTTTAAATGGAGTCCCAAGCTTTGGGGCCTGTCTGTCTGTCCTCTGTGAATCTGCTGCCGGGCAACATTTTAAATCGAGTCCCAGGCTTTCGGACCCTGTCTGTCTGTCCCTCTGTGAATCTGGTGCCGGGTAACATTTCTACCTTTTAATACGTTGAAAGATGAAAGTTAAAGTACTTATAAAACGTTTTTGGTAAATCTTATGTTATTTTTAAAAGAGATACTAACTTTTCGAAGCTGGATTAGCAGATTTTGAGCTGGAAGTAAATGGGGTTTTTAGCTTGAGGCAATGGCTGCCAGATCCCTGAGATGAAAACGATTAGTCCCGCCCACACACACACACCGATTGGCCAACATCCGGGGACTGAAGTGTAGGATTGGTCAATCATGATGGCACAGGATTGGTCGACCCTTGACGTCAGTCAATCAATGCTAATTAGCAGATAATGGGAGTAATTTTGAAGGTTTTTTGCATAACGCGCGAACAATTTTCATCCGACCGCAAAGTAAATACGCTTACGACTGTCCTGGAAGCGTAAGCTTTCTTTGGACGTAACGCACGGGTAGGTACGCCCTATAGCTTTCGAGCGTATAGCCGGACAGACGAAACGTACGGAACCGCTTTATATATATAGATAGATAGACTAGCTGGAGTGCCCGGCGGTGCCGAGGCTTTTTCGAGGGCATGTTGTTGTTGGAAGAGAGAGAGAGCGCGACTGGGGGGAAGAGAGAGCGCGACTGGGGGGAAGAGAGAGCGCGACTGGGGGGAAGAGAGAGAGCGACTGGGGGAAGAGAGAGAGCGACTAGGGGGGAAGAGAGAGAGAGAGAGACTTGGGGGAAGGAGAGAGCGAGAGAGAGACTGGGGGGGCAGGAGAGAGAGAGGGGGGAAGGAGAGAAAGAGAGCGAGGGAAGGAGAGACAGAGAGGGGGAAGGTGAGAGTGAGGGAAGGGGCTGGACTCAGAGCCCGGTTGGTGAAGGGCGGCCGCCATTTTGTGAGGTCGGCG